>NW_028318095.1:24240000-24540000 GCF_062004578.1 Staurois parvus
ATGAAGAGTTTACGTCAGTTGTTGTGTAATGTGTTGGTTTGTTAAGTGTTCTCCCCCTGATGCCTGTGCCCAAACCTGATGTACAGCCATAAGGGTCAGTGAAAGTCCAGCATGTGTTGTAGATTATGCTATCAGACCTTCTTGGAAACCCCCAACTTGTCCTCCTTACTCTAAAACATGCCAGGGCGATACAACACAGTTCTTGGAGAACAGTCGCTTTTTCAGGATCAGTTAATCCTTCGTCATAGAAATGTGGTGTGATCGGTGAGCCTGTCACTCTTTTGGATAGGAGGAGCGCAGGACTGTGTGTTTGGTACTCTCCAGGATGCAGCTGTGAGCCACCCTCATCCCTAAATACACATCCTGGTGCTTTCACCCAGTCCTTTGTGTTCATACTTTGCAGATGGCCTTTCTCACCTTTCCTATGAGATCCGAAGACGTGAACTCTCAAAGTTGGGGATGTACCTGGTTTGACAGGTTGCTTCCCTCCCCCGCCCTGGGAAGGGCCATTCAGATGGGTCCAGTTTCAGCATGGAGAATGAAGTCATCTGTTTGCTCTTATGCTAAGGTTCTGTGTATTGCTTTAGCCTTACCAGGTCTTTTGTCAAACAGATTACATCTGCAGAGCTTGTAACCCTTTCAGTATGGAATACAGATATTTTCACACTCTTACATATGCTGCGATATGCGTTTTGGCATGTGATATGCATACACACATAAAAATGCTGAAACGAAGGGGAAAAAAAAAATATCTATGGCCAGCTTTAGTATAGCAAGGCAAAATTTAATTGCTGTGGGTCATTAACTGTTCCTATTTCAGACACTTTGATAAATGAAGACAGCTGCGTTTTGTGAAATTGTTCACTAGTCATCTGTAATGCATGTAAACCGAAGTGTTGACTGCCCAGCTCTGAAGTGCCGTGACATGGGTAGATTTCTTTAAAAAGTGCAGCTTTCCTGAGTTCTGTGTCCCTTCTTGGAAGTGAACCTCCTTGTTGATTAGATAATTGAAGTGAGATCATAAGCAATTTTAGAGTTTTTCTGTAGGCAAAGACTTTGAGTTTTACAAAATGTGTATTTATTTTTGCAGGGCTCAGAATGGAATGCTTCTAATTTGGAAGATTTACAGAATAGAGGGTAAGCAAACAGAAGACCAATTAAAAAGGCCTCATCTTATGAGAGTTCATGAAGACTTCTGAAAATGCCCAGCTATAGTTATAAAATCAAACAAGCTATATTTCTTTGTGCGTTATAAGAAACAAAAGTTGTTTTTTTTAGGAAGCCAGTACACGTAGTACTTTTGTTAAGCACAGCGGGTTACAATGCAAACCACCATATGGCCACACCGCTGCAGTGAATATACCTGTATGGAAATGTCACTCTTGTCATTTCAATAAAGTTCTATTAAAAAACAATGTGGCTGTAGGCAGTCTTTCAGATAACAGGACCAGTCCCTGGACCTCTCTAAAGACTACATTGCAATCCAAGCAAACCGCTAAATCAGTCAATGAAATACATACGTGAGCTGTTATAACTTTGTATCTTTGTTCATCCATCCTGAAAGTCTCTCAGCCCTGCCTGATTGAATGGCCAGGTTGGTGAACTCCTTTTCTTCACAATACAGATCGGTCTGTTCCCCTTTCTGGGGTTTTGATGGCAGAGAAGCAGCAACAGAATGATGAACTTGCCTCTCAGCTCATTGTACTGTTTCTTGTACACATAATTCTTTTGAACACATGAGCTATAGCACATCTGAGTGGCTCCTGGTGGCCCCCCAATCAATCTGAGTTTTACTATACAGAAATTTGCTGGAAGTTTTTTCAGTCACATTCATGCTTTTTGTGGTAGAGAAAAATGTGTGTGTGTGTGTGTGTGTATATATATATATATATATATATATATAGAGAGAGAGAGAGAGATCCTCCCACACTCCAAAGACATGCTGTTAGATCAATTGGCTCTTGTCTAATTTGGTCCTAATATGTGTATGAATGAATGTGAGTTAGGGAACTTAGATTGTAAGCTCCTTGAGGGTTTAGCAACTGATGTGAATGTACAATATATATACATACATACACACACACATGCACAGGTGTACCTCGGTTTACGAATATAATGCATTCTGCGGGACTTTTCGTTTTGCGAAAAATTTGTAAACTGAAATGCGATTTCCTATAGGAATGCATTGAAAACCAACTAATCTGTTCAGGAGGTCAGAAAAAAGTAAAAAAAAGTCTTTTATCGGTTCAAAACTCTTTATAAAGTGCACTTCAAAGGCATAAATACTGTACAGGGACATGAGTAAAAAAAAAAAAATTGTAAATGCATTGAAAACCAATTAATCCATTCTTGAGGTCAGAAAAAAGTAAAAAAAAAAAAAAAGCCTCATCTGTTCAAAACTCTTTATAAAGTGGCATAGTATTGTACAGGGACAAAAAATTTGTAAATGCATTAAAAACCAATGAATCTGTTCGTATTGCAAAAAAAATTTGTAAGCCGAGGATTTTCATTCGTAAACCGAAAATTACATTAACTGAGGCGTTCGTAAAAAGAGATACGCCTGTAAATGTGTGTGTATGTATGTGTATGTATAATATATATATATATAATCATAGCTATGAACTTTGTCTGGTCCTGGACCTGCTGCAGCCTGTGACTGGACTGTGAAGGAGCAGCAGCACACTGATGAAGTTGTCTCTGTGCTCTCCTCTCCTATTACATGTAACCTGTAGAGCCTCTGATTTTGTCTTCCCTGTGCTGGGTAGTACAGGGGACTTGTATTATGACAGATTCAGGCAATTGTACTGCTGTGTTCTATGACTAAATGTTTTTGTATCTCCCTGGAGCTCGGCTTTCATGCCACTACTGGTGTTGAGCTTTCATATTCAGCATGTTTTCTCTTCTCTCATATAAATCCTCCAGAACATAGTTTGTTTTCATTATTGCTCTCTGCATAATGATGGAATCTGCTGTTTTGTCAAGCCGCAGACTGGTTTGGCTACATAGTCATTTTTGTTTACATCGGCTTTGTGCCACATACTGGAGGATAAAATTGCTCAAAACCTCAGTTTCCTGAATTCTAGCCCCAACTTTTAAGAATTTTGTTGTCACATTCCCATTTGGCAGATCAGATTCATTTTTTAATACATATGGTAAGGTGGAGAACACTGCCTGTTCACCAGATGTCTTAGGGTCAGTAACCTTTCACATTTTCCTTTTGCTGCTGTCATAGCAAGATTTGTAAGGTCTGTGGCCAGCACTTTGTCTTCGTTTTATACATGGTTTGCCCTCTGAAAAGTGACCTTTTGTGGATCACTTTTGAGTGACAGGTGGTGAGGAGGCCTGTTTTAACCCCTAAAAGCCTGCACTGCTAGGCCACAACTGTGCGCATAGCATACTATTGTGGCATGGCTCCATTCACTTGAACATGTAGCATGGATAGAGGGGATAGTTTCTACCGGGCAGCACAGTGGATAAATGGTTAGCACTTATGCCTGGTAGTACTAGGGTCGATGGTTCAAATCCCAACCATGGCACTGCCTCGAGTTTGCATGTTCTCCCTGTGCCTGCGTGGGTTTCCTCCGGGTACTCCGCTTTCCTCCCACACTCCAAAGACATGCTGGTAGGTGAATTGGCTCCTGTCTAAATTGGCCCTAGTATGTGTATGTATGAATGGGAGTTATGGACCTTAGCTTGTATACCCCTTGAGGGTGTGTCTCCGCCCCCCCCAAATTCTACTGCCTTTCAAAACTTTAGGGGTGGCAGTTGGGGGTGCAGTAAAATCATGGCTCATTTGGCTGTTCTTATTGCCCCCGAACCACAAGTGTAAACTAGACTCCAAATATTGTTTTTAAAGTGGTTGTAAACCTCTGACATGAAATATGTACAAAGCATATCCCTCTATAGTGTGTACTCAATCCAGAGAACGAAGTGTCATTTCTGTCTGCTGCCTTCTTCATTTACTATCAGCATGCGTCACTTCTGATGAGTTTTACTGACACCAAGGGAAAAAAGGTGGCGGGGAGGGATCTCTAGCACTCAGCTTATGATTGACAGGCTCAGCTCTGGTGCTGTGTGATGGGGGTTGTTTCCCTTCCCTCCAATCAGAGCTCTCCTCACTGATGTAACTTCAGCTTCCTGCCCCCTACTTTTCAGTGCTGCAAGATTCTGTGTAAATCCTGCTCTTTGAATGGATGTAGGAGAAAGATATCTGTAGATAAAAAGGTACAACTTATGTAGGAGGATTTGTTTCATCTCTGTATCACCTGAGACTAGTCACTTCACTGGGTGCATGTAAGGGTCACAACCACTTTAAAGTTTTCATTAAAATGTGCCGTCTTGAATTCTCATTACCTTGTTTAAAATGTAGGTGTATAAATGGTCACTTTAATGTGTCAAATTTATTTATCATATTTCTCTCTCTTGAACAGGGTCAGATACATCTTGAATGTTACACGTGAAATTGATAACTTTTTCCCCGGAGTGTTTGAATATCACAATATCAGAGTATATGACGAGGAAGGCACTGATTTACTGGCCTATTGGAACGATACATACAAATTCATCTCTAAGGCAAAGTTAGTACCTGTAATGATAACATCTGCTGTTTGGTATTGTAATGTGTGTGCTGATGTCTCGTCTAATACCACAAGAAACTGAGCCATGCAGTCTGTTAGGCCCATGCTACAGTGGCCACAAAATTGCAGCCTGTGAAAGCTCCAAGCAATTTGTGGCTCAGTTTTTGAGCCATGTCTGCAGCTAATGCTAGCCATTCACTGCTTGAATTTTGTTCCAGCATCACCCAGGTCAACAAAAGTTGATTTAGAAATTCGACAGCCATGTGAAAAATGATCGACCGAACATTGATTGCACCCTATAGGATTCAGTCGGTGTTCGGGAAGTCAGGCAGCCATAGGTGCTGTGGCTGAGCCAATACAATAGCGAGCAAATGAGATTTCCTTATGGCTGAACAAGAGAAAATCTAGTCATGTACGGTTCCATTAACCATTTGCCCTCCAGAGGATTTACCCTCCCCCCACTCCAAAGCAGGCCATTTTTTACGTTATGGCGCTGCGTTACTTTGACAATTGCGCGGTCATGCAACACTGTACATAAATGAAATTTGTGTCCTTTTTTTCCCCACAAATTGAGCTTTCTTTTGGAGGCATTTGATCCTCTGCTTTTTTTTTTTTAGTTTTTGCACTATAAACAAAAAAAAGACCGGCAATTTTGGGGAAAAAAAATATATTTTTGACTTTTTGCTATAAAACTTATCAAGTAAAAAAATTTTTAAAAAATCACATTTCTTCAGAAATTTAGGCCAAAATGTGTTCTGCTACATGTCTGCTAAAAAAAAAAATCCGAATACATGTAAATGAGTTTGGTTTATGTGAACGTTATAGCGTCTACGAATTGCAGTATATACAGTCAGGTCCATAAATATTGGGACATGGACACAATTCTAACATTTTTGGCTCTATACATCACCACAATGGATTTGAAATGAAACGAACAAGATGTGCTTTAACTGAAGACTGTCAGCTTTAATTTGAGGGTATTTACATCCAAATCAGGTGAACGGTGTAGGAATTACAACAGTTTGCATATGTGCCTCCCACTTTTTAAGGGACCAAAAGTAATGGGACAGAATAATAATCATAAATCAAACTTTCACTTTTTAATACTTGGTTGCAAATCCTTTGCAGTCAATTACAGCCTGAAGTCTGGAACGCATAGACATCACCAGACCCTGGGTTTCATCCCTGGTGATGCTCTGCCAGGCCTCTACTGCAACTGTCTTCAGTTCCTGCTTGTTCTTGGGGTATTTTCCCTTCAGTTTTGTCTTCAGCAAGTGAAATGCATGCTCAATCGGATTCAGGTCAGGTGATTGACTTAAGATAAGAAAAATGAATAATAGCGCCTATGGTCAAAATTATATAACTTACTAATAGTGTACCAGCTGCAAAAAATCACCATATATAAAAAGTGTACCAATAAATAAATAATTTGCGCTAGTAAATGTGTATAAATATATAAATATATATAAAGAAATCATCAAATCATAAGTCCAGAAAAAAATATATATATGCCAATACCACAAAAAAATATATAAAAAAACTTTTAAGTGCAAAAAACTTTTGTGCAAAAAAAGTGTCTAAATATGAAAAATTTCACCAAAAAACCTTGATAATATAATGGCAGATCATCCATAAATATATCTTCAGAAACGGAAACTCTGCAACACACCGATCCTCATCGATCGAAATAACAGGATGAAAAACTTTGTAGTTAATCGAAAATCCACTTCTCCAATAGATAAAGGACCACCTTCAAACGTATCCATGGGGGGAAATGCCAAGCACTCGAGAGAAACAGACTTCATGGTGCAATATTATAAAAACCAATTCCTTTATTAGGTACTCATTGCACTTACTCAAGAGGTGTCCCAGCCGACACCAGCATCAACAGCATAACAGCAATCACATAAACGAGCCTGGCTACGCAGCACATGCGCAGTAGCTGGCAGCCAAAAACGTAATGACGTCACATCAATCAAGCTCCGCCCTACGCGTTTCGTCATCTACGTCCTCACGGAGCGGATAGATGTGAGACGTCTCAACCTCCTTAAATATTCACTCACAGGAAACGAACAGCTGACATCAATGGGGAATCAAGCAAAGCAAGCCGCCCCACAGATGACAGGAGTCCACAAAGGATATACAATGTATCCAATATATTTGCCATCACAAGCAAAAAAAACTTTAAAACAAGAGAACAAAAATAGAATAAAAAGAAATTTAAATAAAACACTAATGATAAATAAATTAAATAAATAAATACATTAACGGCCAGCACCCTCTAAGACTGTGTTTCAAAAAGGGAACTTAAAGGGCCAGTAACACTTTAAACACAAATAAAGGGGAACTCTAGTAATAATACAAAAATAATGCAAAAATTGTACAAAAAGCATACAATCTCCCATATATCATCTTTAAACAGTTGCCTATATAAAAATATACTTAAAATAACATAAAAATTAAAAATTTGTGAGAAAACAATTCAAATCTATATCGACATTTAACCCAAATGGTTGCAAGGAATTTAGTTCATAAATCCAAAACGTCTCTTTTTTGGAAATCTCATTAACCAAATCCGAGCCCCTCCAATGGGGTTTTACCATCTCGATCCCATAAAAGGTAAGTAAGCTCGGATCACAATTATGTACCAATTTAAAATGTTTGGATACACTATGTTTATCAAATCCTTTTACTATGTTTCTTATATGTTCGCCTATTCTTGTTTTTAAACATCTCCCAGTTCTCCCAATATATCTCAAATGACATGGACATTCTAAAACATAAATCACATGTGTAGAATTGCATGTAATCAGGGATTTAATATCATATTCTTTTTTGGAAAATGAGGAGCAGAATGACTTTCTTTTTTTATTATTACCAACTTTTACAGTCCTACAAACTTTACACTTCCTACAAGGAAAAAAACCATTTAAATTTGGAAACAGATCGAACTTTTTTGGGGGTTCGATGACATTGCGAGCCAGTTTCATCCTAAGAGACTTATTTTTCTTATAAATGAATTTAGGAGTTTTAGATAAGAATTTATTTAGTATATCATCTTTTAACAAAATGGGCCAATATTTTTTAAAAATTCGTTCAATATTTTTGTATTGCATATTATAGTTAGTAATAAAGGGTACATTATTTTCAAATCCCAAATGAGCCTTTCTATTTCCAAGAAACGTCTCCCTATCTTTAATGCTAATCGAATTTCTCTCTTTAATCAAAAAGGTCTTATCATACCCTTTCTCTATAAATCTTTCAATTAACACCTCAGATTGATCGAAAAAATCTTTGTTAGCGCTACAATTTCTTTTTAATCTGGTAAACTGACTTTTTGGAGTGCTATATAACCAATTTGGATGATGTCCACTAGAAATAGGTATATAGCTGTTTTTGTCCACTTCCTTCAAGTAAGTTTTGGTACAAATTTGGCCATTATCTTTATATAGGACCAGATCCAAAAAATTAATTTGCTCAAAATCACTCATAACAGTGAATCTCAATCCATAGCGGTTCATATTAATATATTCCATAAAGGAATCTAGCTTTTCTCTGGATCCATCCCATACCATTATAATGTCATCAATATACCTCTTGTATAGCGCCATCTCTGGCCATTTATTGAAAATACTTTCTTCCTCCCATTTATCCATTACCAGATTTGCCACACTGGGAGCATACTTAGCTCCCATGGCAACACCCTTACATTGCTGAAAAAAAGTGTTGTTGTACCAAAAGAAATTGTTATTCATCGCAAATTCAAGTAATTCAACAACAAATTTCCTCTGCAATCTTTTCAGGAGTGATTTATGTTTAAGGGCCCATTTTACCGCATTAATTCCATCATTTTGATCGATGTTAGTATATAAAGATTCTACATCTATAGTAACCAACATACAATTATCAACATTATGTAATTCTTTAAGGATGTTAATAAGATGTCCACCATCTCTCAGAAAAGCCCTATTTGTCATAACAATGTTTTTCAGAAAAGTATCAACATATTCACCAACTCTTGCAAATAAAGAATTTATCCCACTCACAATGGGTCTCCCCGGTGGGTTCTCCTTATTTTTGTGTATTTTTGGTAAATAGTATATAGTAGGTATTTTCGGATGTTTAATCAATAAATATTTTGCTTCTTTTTCAGTTAATACCCCCAACTCTTTTCCTTTGTTGATAATACACTTAAGTAGTAATTTAAGTTTCTTAGTGGGATTTTTTTTTGCAAAATTTTATATGTATCTTCAGATTGTAATAATCTCTCCATTTCTTTTTCATAGTCATTCTTATTTAAAACAACAATACTTCCCCCTTTATCAGCACTTCTAATTACTATATTCTTTCTCTTTTCAAGATCCTCAATACCCAATTTTATATCTGGTGGAATACAGTATGAATTTTTAACATTAATACTCTTAATCTCATTTTCTACCATATTTTTAAATACCTCCAGAAAAGCATTACCAGAAATCTTAGGGTTAAAAGTAGAAGCATTTATTAAACCACTATTTTGAAAACCATGAGAAGATGTAGGATTGTTTCCTTGAGATTTATTCAATTCAAAAAATTTTTTAATTAAGTTTTCTCACAAATTTTTGCAAATCAATAAAAACATCGAATTTATTTAAATTCGTCCTAGGTATATATTTCAAACCAAGGTCCAAAACTTTAATTTCTCTTTCAGAAAAAATAACATCACTCAAGTTATAGATTCCTGCCCCTATTATTCTCTTTTTCTCTTTTTGTCTCCTTCCTCCTCTTTTGCCTCTGTATTTCTTGTTCCCTCTTCTCTGCCATAATTCCCTTGTTCTCTCCAATCTTTCTCCTGTGGTCTGTAACCCCTTGGTGCCATATTCCACCCCCGATGATGGTATGAAAAACCCCCCCTCGATGGAAAAAAATTTTGGTTTTGATAACCTCCTCCTCCTCTGCTGGCCCGTTAATGTATTTATTTATTTAATTTATTTATCATTAGTGTTTTATTTAAATTTCTTTTTATTCTATTTTTGTTCTCTTGTTTTAAAGTTTTTTTTGCTTGTGATGGCAAATATATTGGATACATTGTATATCCTTTGTGGACTCCTGTCATCTGTGGGGCGGCTTGCTTTGCTTGATTCCCCATTGATGTCAGCTGTTCGTTTCCTGTGAGTGAATATTTAAGGAGGTTGAGACGTCTCACATCTATCCGCTCCGTGAGGACGTCGATGACGAAACGCGTAGGGCGGAGCTTGATTGATGTGACGTCATTACGTTTTTGGCTGCCAGCTACTGCGCATGTGCTGAGTAGCCAGGCTCGTTTATGTGATTGCTGTTATGCTGTTGATGCTGGTGTCGGATGGGACACCTCTTGAGTAAGTGCAATGAGTACCTAATAAAGGAATTGGTTTTTATAATATTGCACCATGAAGTCTTTCTGTTTCTCTCGAGTGCTTGGCATTTCCCCCCATGGATACGTTTGAAGGTGGTCCTTTATCTATTGGAGAAGTGGATTTTCGATTAACTACAAAGTTTTTCATCCTGTTATTTCGATCGATGAGGATCGGTGTGTTGCAGAGTTTCCGTTTCTGAAGATATATTTATGGATGATCTGCCATTATATTATCAAGGTTTTTTGGTGAAATTTTTCATATTTAGACACTTTTTTTGCACAAAAGTTTTTTGCACTTAAAAGTTTTTTTATATATTTTTTTGTGGTATTGGCATATATATATTTTTTTCTGGACTTATGATCAGGTGATTGACTTGGCCATTGCATAACATTCCACTTCTTTCCTTTAAAAAACTCTTTGGTTGCTTTTGCAGTATGCTTTGGGTCATTGTCCATCTGCACTGTGAAGCGGCGTCCAATGAGTTGTGAAGCAATTGGCTGAATATGAGCAGATAATATTGCCCGAAACACTTCAGAATTCATCCTGCTGCTTTTGTCAGCAGTCACATCATCAATAAATACAGGAGAACCAGTTCCATTGGCAGCCATACATGCCCACGCCATGACACTACCACCACCATGCTTCACTGATGAGGTGGTATGCTTAGGATCATGAGCAGTTCCTTTCCTTCACAAAAATACTCCTCTCTTCCCATCACTCTGGTACAAGTTGATCTCGGTCTCATCTGTCCATAGGATGTTGTTCCAGAACTGTGAAGGCTTTCTTAGATGTCGTTTGTCAAACTCTAATCTGGCCTTCCTGTTTTTGAGGCTCACCAATGGTTTCCATCTTGTGGTGAACCCTCTGTATTCACTCTGGTGAAGTCTTCTCTTGATTGGTGACTTTGACACACATACACCTACCTCCTGGAGAGTGTTCTTGATCTGGCCAACTGTAGTGAAGGGTGTTTTCTTCACCAGGGAAAGAATTCTTCGCTCATCCACCACAGTTGTTTTCCGTGGTCTTCCGGGTCTTTTGGTGTTGCTGAGCTCCCCGGTGCGTTCCTTCTTTTTAAGAATGTTCCAAACAGTTGTTTTGGCCACGCCTAATGTTTTTGCTATCTCTCTGATGGGTTTGTTTTGTTTTTTCAGCCTAATGATGGCTTGCTTCACTGATAGTGACAGCTCTTTGGATCTCATCTTGAGAGTTGACAGCAACAGATTCCAAATGCAAACAGCACACTTGAAATGAACTCTGGACCTTTTATCTGCTCATTGTAATTGGGATAATGAGGGAATAACACACACCTGGCCATGGAACAGCTGAGAAGCCAATTGTCCCATTACTTTTGGTCCCTTAAAAAGTGGGAGGCACATATGCAAACTGTTGTAATTCCTACACCGTTCATCTGATTTGGATGTAAATACCCTCAAATTAAAGCGGACAGTCTGCAGTTAAAGCACATCTTGTTTGTTTCATTTCAAATCCATTGTGGTGGTGTATAGAGCCAAAAATGTTAGAATTGTGTCGATGTCCCAATATTTATGGACCTGACTGTATACTGGAATTTTTATTTTTTTGTTAAACTAGTAATGGTGGCGATCTGTGACTTCTAGCAGGACTGTGGTGGGCATTCTGACACTGGGTGGGAACTGACTAACTGCCACTGACATCCCAATGACACTAATACAGTGATCACTGCTAATAAAAAGCACTGACACTACTAATGACACTGGGCAGGAAGGGGTTAACACTTGGGGCGATCAAAGGGTTAACTGTGTTGTTTTACATTGTGCTGTGTGTGTTTTACTAGGGAGACATGCTGCTTTGTATTTCTCTGATGTGCAAAGAAATACAAAGCAGCATGTTTTTGTTGGCAGGTGAGAGACCTGTGTTGTTTATACACAGGTCTCTCCCCTGTCATCTTTTCCCGACGATCACCGGTTACCAGCGGGGAATCTCCAGCCGGGACCTGGTGATTGACATTCGTAGCCGCCGGTGGCGGTGTGAGTTGGGCAGCTCACGTTCCCTACCCATAAATTCAAATCATGTGTGTGTGTGGGGGTGTATATGTGTATGTGTGTGTGTGTGTGTGTGTATGTATGTATGTGTGGGGGTGATTTTGTGCCGCCCTGTAGCAGTACTTCTACTATGGGGTGGCAGGCAAGTGGTTAAAGCTGAATGTCTGTACAGTACTGTAAGTACCGAACACTCTTCAACAGTGCTGCGACTATTGCTGGTCATACATAGTTGATTCACGTTCCTTTTCTTTATTCTGCCCTTTCCCTAGTTTTTGAACTCTCGAGAAATGTATTTATTTATTTATTTTGCATCTGACCTTTTGGATATTTTCTCAGAATGGGGTTCTATGTCCTGCTGTCATGAAATGGGAGGAACAGCACTCATCTCAGTGTTGACACAACAGTGACAGGTGTATTATCACAATTTCAAAACGCCACAACACGTGTCTTTGTGTGTGTTTTGCTTTCATGGAACACCAGCAGGCTGGCAGTATTTCTGCCCTGAGGAGCTGAGCAAGCTGCTGTATGTGGAGGTAGAACGCCCTCTAGTGTCTGCTAAGTATAAACGTGGCCTTGGTTTTTAAACCAGAAGACACAACTGTTTCAGATAACTGATGGCAACCAGATTCAAGCTTGTTCTGGATTGTGACTCTTCAAGAATTGGTTGCTAATAGTTGACTGACATATGTCTTCCCTCAGAGGTTTGTGTGTGGCCAAATCGGTAATCTGTGTTTTGTTTTGGACTCTTTGCATTCACATTGTATAACATATTTTATTAATAATTGAGTTTTCTGCTTCCCCTGTAGGAAACATGGAGCTAAATGTCTAGTGCACTGTAAAATGGGAGTGAGCCGCTCCGCTTCCACTGTGATTGCTTATGCTATGAAGGAATACGGCTGGAATTTGGACAGAGCCTTTGATTATGTGAAGGAGAGACGCACAGTAACCAAACCTAACCCTAGTTTCATGAAGCAGCTTGAGGAATATCAAGGCATTCTGTTAGCAAGGTGGGTCCTTTTCTAGGACATGTTCATACAAGTGTACAACCTATATTTCTGCAAACCAATGCTGTAATTTCCCCAAGCTTAAAGAGGTTCTAAAGTCAAACTGTTTTTTTTTGTTTGTTTTGTTTTTGACCTTATTTCCTTCTCTGTATTAACGTAAAAATGCCCCACTAACTACCCCCAATCCCTAAACACCTGACTCCTGTCAATGATCCAGCATACACCGCTTGTTAAGAAGGCACCCCGGAGAAATGGACAGCGCTGGCTGGAGACTTCAAAAGAGGAGGTTAGGGACTGCTTTGTGCATTATTATTGCACAGAGCAGGTAAAGCAGAGCTCCTCCAAAAAGGGGGAGTTCCACTTTATGGAGTGGTCCCATGCTCCTTGTTCAGGGCTGGCTCCTTTGGGGAGCAGGTACCCAAAATTGACAGGTACCCACTTCCGCTGCAATCGCCTAGGTGATCAGAAGCGGAAGTTGTCCACCTCCCCGTCATCTTCTGGGACACGTAATGGGTCCCAGAAGACTATGGGACCATTCACAAAGCACAGCGCTACTCACGCATGTGCCCACACTTAGGATGCCGTTGCAGGAAACGCAGGGAGGCTGGTGAAATGGGGGGGGGTGCTACTGTGAAATCAAAGGACATGTAAGTGTCCGTGTTTTAAAAGTCAGCAGCTGCAGTTTTTGTAGCTGCTGACTTTTATTTATTTTTTTTTTTATTTTCACTGCAACTCCGCTTTAAGCTTAACCTCCCTTTTTTTAATTGAAAAAATGTATCCTTTAATATCACTTTAATAATTAACATCTGTATTCATTTAAGGGGTTCTAAATCCAGTAAAATTGATAGGTCTATGGTCATTACTTTGGTTCTCAGAGTGACTAACAACTGTGCAAAAGGAGACCGATACGGTCTTGAAGGCAACAAGTTTTAAAGCACTGTTTCTCTAAAATATAGTTACTTAACATAAAAAGAGGTATTCAACTTCATGATTGTGTAAAAGTATGCACAGTGCAGAAAATGGCTAGCAATCATTTGGGGTTAAAGGGCACTTGCCCGTTGGCCTTCATAGGTAATTTCTCCAGGGAAAAAAAAACAGACAAAAAAGTAAGGAAAGGCGGATAAGATGAGAGAAACCATTGTGTAGTATTTGTGTTCAGATTAAATGAAAGGATTGGCTGAAAAGGGAGATGTAGTGCTCTTTTCATCTTTAGAGATTGAAGAAGACTGAAAAGTGTCTCCACCCTAAGTGAAAGCTTGTGGAGAATATGGGATTGGTATACTAAAGACAACACCATTCACTTTGTAAGTGAAGGTGAACTCTGCAAAGGAATTTCCCCAGAGCTTACTAAAATTATGGTGAAGCTTCATTTTGCAAAGAATACCCAATCACGTGCAAAGAAAATTTAATTAGAAAAAAACAGGATTTTTGCTTGCACATGATTGAATAATGGATGTAAGCAGAGCTTAAAGTGATTCTAAAGGTTGTAATTAAAAAAACAAAAAACAAACATGTTGTACTTACAGTACCTGCTCTGTGTAATGGTTTTACACAGAGCAGCTCCAATCCCCTTCTTGGGTCTCCAGCCAGCGGACTTGGCTTCCCCGCAAACCCCCCCCCCCCCCTGAGTGCACCCAATAGCCAGCCTCTTACTATGGGGTCACTTGAGCAGGTTTGCTCCCAAGCTGCACTCCTGTGAATGGACATTGTCCACACACACTCACACTCTGCAGCTAGGCCCTGCCCCCACTCTATCCTTATTGGCTCACTGGCTGTGATTGACAGCATCAGGAGCCAATGGCTCCCTCAGCTGTGTAAGTCAATGAAGAGGGAGAGAGACCTGGGAGAGCCGCGGCTTTCATGCACATTGCTGGATCGAGATGGGGCTCAGGTAAGTATTAGTGGGGCTGAGGGGGGAACTGCATGAGAATGGTTTCTTACATTAATGCATAGAATGCAATAAGGTAAAAAACCTTCTGTCATTAAAACCACTTTATTCTCACTCGCTAACCTCTGGGGAAAATTCCTTTACAGAGTGCAACTGCATTTTCAAAGTGAATAGTCTATTTGCCTTTAGTAAGTCAACCCCAATGCCTCCACACAGACCTTTATCTGTATTATTTGCTTTCCTCCATGCAAAGGAAAGGACCATGACCTTTAAGGGTGTTTTAGTGCTGATGTGATATTGGAAATGGCAGAAAGTGTGATGCAATAATGCCCATAAAAAACATTACACATGGAAGAACAGTCCTGCCAGTGAATTGAATGCATATATGTTTTGGTTTGCTCAGAGTAGTGCTAAAGCTTTTCTGAAGAATTAGCCAGCTGTCCCAGTGAAGTTCATTGTAACAAATGATGTAATAGTATAGCCAGCCAATTAAACATCCATTATTCGTTTCCAAAAATAATAAAAATGTTATTCAAAAAGTACTGAGAAGATACTAAATATTTATCTACATCCTGAATGAAATCTGCTATCTGTATCACATAATATAGCTGTGCTTGTTTACTTGTGTTCTTCAGCCGCTCTGTACTCAAATGATGCCTCATCACGTGATCTTGTTCTAAGTCGAGGTGGTTTAAGAAGCATGAGGGTTCGATCTTGTTACGTGATTAAGGCTAACATGAGTATCCAAAGAACATGTCTTATCAGTCCTTGCCTCCTTCCCCCTTCATTGGGTTCACCAGCATTGTGCAACCCATAATCCAGTGGCCACCTGCTTCTCTTTATTTCTGTGGCTGAGTCCCAGGGTAGTCCTGCAGCTGCTTGGTTGTGATTTATGTGTTTACCCATGACCCACGTGTCTTTTCTGCAATTTCTATGTAACCAGAAATCTTTTTTTTGCATTTTTTGAGTAGATTTGTAAATTTAGTGATATTAAAGTCAATAAGAAAAAAAAAACACAAACATGTCATACTTACCTGCTCTGTGTAATGGTTTTGCACAGAGCAGCCTGAACCTCCTTTTAGGTCCTCCGCCAGCGCTCCTGGCCCCTGGAATGTTTTTGCAGCTCCTTTTCTCCTACCAGGAGAAAGGGGTTTAGAAGAGCCCCAGTGTGCATGAAGCCTATTGCACGGGCCCAAGCCCTCCCTCTCATCTATGAAGAGGGTGTTAACCTAGGCGAGACACGGTGGTGCATGCACATAGAAGATAGGCAAAACATTTCTCTTGACAATTGTAGATATCTGCACATCTGTTGGTTGCCTGATTGTTTAAACAGACCAAACCTCCACTGAAAAACTTTGATTGCTCAGGGACAACATGGGAAAAAAAGTGATCGTTTTACTTGCAGCCAGGGTCGGACTGACCATTTGGAAACTTGGGCACTGCCCGAGGGCCCGGGATCAGTAGGGGGCCCCATGAGATGCCCCTGGTACCTTTTTCATAGGTGTTTGGGCAAGGACACAGGGGACCCATGATCCCCTATTGCCCGGGGGCCCCATGAGTTGTCAGTCCGCCCTGCTTGTAGCAGCTGTTAAAACTTTCAGCCATCAAAATCCAGTGCATGTTGGAAAGTAAAAAATACATCTTCCGTAAACTGCATGGTCTTTGTTAAATCAGTTTGCATATAGCCTTAATGCTGTCATATTATAAATTCCCAATAGGCTTGTAGTTTTGTCAGTGGAAAAAGTGTGCCAGCTTTGTGATCTTGTGTGGATAAGGTTCACTGTGTACCCACGCTTTCTTAGAAAAGGTCATCTTTAATGTGACAAAAAAAAAAAACAGGTGTGTCGGAGCAGTGGGGATATATTCATATGATGGTGTCCACATTTCATATTGCCTTGTCATGTGCACTAGGCAGCTGTGTGTACCAAATCCTGTTCCAGACACTCCAGTGTGTTTTCGTCATTTAAATATAGTAATATTTGTAGCACAACACCTTTATGTAGTATCATTTTCATCAGATGCCAATGTCAGCCTGATTTAGTTTACAATTAAAAAGTACAATGTAAAAAAAAAAAAAAGAATCAGCATTCATCTAAAATGCACATCATCTCGAAAGTATCAGTCACCACAAAATTATGATTTAACTTAGAACCCTTTACTGGGATGGTCATGAAATCTCCTTACATTGTGTGTCCAGATATTGTCTGTATTTAGGACTGAGCACTAGAAGAATACCAGTCATCAGTTCCCAAAGTTATCCACAGAACTTACAGCTTCTGTAAAAAAAAAAAAAAATGTTTTCTACTTGATGTAAGCAGAAAAATGATTATAGATGTTGTGGCTCTTATAATTATAAGATTTATTTCTACCTTGCAGCAAACAGAGGCACAACAAGCTATGGCGCTCTCACTCAGATAGTGACCTCTCAGATCATCATGAACCTATTGGCAAGACAGGAATGGACATGAGTAAAAAGGACATTACGTCGTCAGCAGAGCAGCTCTCAGACATACATCATTCCTTTACACTGGGACCTCAGACGGAGAACTGTAACCCAAATTTCCCCAACAGCAACTCCTTGTCCAACGCAACACAATCACATTTTGAGTTTACATCTTGTGACCTTCACACTGGACAAATAGAGGACATTTTGAACCTTAACACCATGAATGGTTGTCCGGCACGATGCTGCTCGGATGAGTCTCCTGTATTCCTGGACAATTGTAGACCAGATAGATTGTCTGGAGAGATATCTCCACATTCTGAATCTTTCACTGATAGAAGTACTGAGCTGCAGGATTTTATGCTGGAAGATATGGAAAAAGATGCACTGAAGAATGATTTGAACTGCCACCTCCTGCCTCTGAGGGAGCTTGGATCACAACCAGATGAACCCCCAGAATCCCCTGACCAACCTTCTTTTACATCTCAGTCAGAAGACATGAGTGCTGATAGGATTGACTTCTTAAGTGCACTGGAAAAGTTTGTTGAATTATCTCAGGAGAATCGGCCACGCACATGTTCCACCACCCGGGCAGAGGAGCAACTCGGCAATGTTAGGAATGGGGTCATAAAAGGATCTTGGCCTGAAAATGTAATCTCTGAAAGCCCAGTGGATAAGCTACGAGTGAGCCCTGATATCAGCACACCACATGTTTCTGAAGATTCATCTACAGATGAGGAGCAGCCAAAGGTATGCACAATTATAGGTGTTTCTTGATTCTTCTTAGATGTCATTAGTTTCCCCCACCTTGATTTACCACTCATTCCTCCGTGTATTCATACGTGGTGGGCAGCAACACACAGCCCCTGCAGACTAGTTACGGTTCCACTTTACTGATCAAAAGTTTATTTTTGTTTTTTTGTGTAAAAAATTTGTCTGTGATTCAGAGACACCAAGGATTTATTGGAGTGCCATTTTAATTAAAAACAAATTTAGGGTGCCTTATGGTTCTGCTGACCTTTGTTGAAGAAAGGTTGACTTTAGTTGTACTGTCAGTTTGCTTTAGCAAAGTTGTCATCACTTTTAGATGAAACAAGAAATGCAAACATATCACAGACCTAAAATGTGTGAGTATCTACAGTAGGCTAGTATAAAAAAAAAAAGAGATTGGAGTACCCTCGGGTGCTTGGTCACTCCCAAGATATTATACACTAGTGCCAATTCTTGGTTTAGCCAGTCAAAAAGAAAAGAAGTACAAATGGACTTTAAGGACACAAAAACTACGTACACATATTGATGAGATCACTAATACTTTATTTTGACATTGTCACAAAAAACATCGTTTGGTTAAAAGATCATTGTACAATGTCCCAAATGCCACCATATTGTAAAGAGCAAAACCAGTGATAAAGCGTACTGTAACCACCAGGAAGATCCTATGGGGCGGGTGAGGGACATTCAGCCGCTGGAGAATTGGCCCAACGTGTTTCGCGACGACAATCGCTTCTTCAGGGGCTAGTAGTATTTTCTAAAAGAAATGCGTATATACACAGAAACACATGTAAATATGGAAAAGGTCATACGGTGATATACTAAGACTTACACAAAATGTTATTATGCACCAGGCAGCGGTAAACCCTCCAGTCGCAGAAGGCAGGCCTCTTCTACATTTCCACGGGGCAAAGAGCCATCCAAGGGGCCAGGTAGGGGGGCGCAATAGTGACCAACAAATCGGAGCCATGAGAAACCTCAGACAGCTAACAAGGAAAGAGAAATAGAAATAAAAAAAGGGAAGAAAATGTTGAGGGGCCCATGCAAAGATATGTAAACTACAAATGCCCTCCTCCTTTGAACCACACCAGTGGTAAAAATACTAGTTAGCTGTATGTTAACTTAACAAGATGTTATGGGAAAACCAGCATTCCTTGCAAAAGAGAAACCTTATCCCAGGGCTTTGGCAGGATAAAGGGGAGGGCTGGCTTTCAAAAGGGAGGAAGGAAAAGGTGCCACACTAGGATAAGCTTGCAGAGTAATGGAACTACCTAAAAGTTTTTTAAAAAGTACGCTTTATCACTGGTTTTGCTCCTTACAATATGGTGGGCTTTGGGACATTGTCTACAGGGACATTGTACAATGATCTTGTAACTGAACAATGTTTTTTGTGACACACTGTTAAAATAAAGTATTAGTGATCAATAAGTGTACTTAGTTTCTGTGACCTTAAAGTCCATTTGTACTTCCTCTTATCTACAGTATTCTAGACTTCTGTTTGCAAGAAATAAGTGTGGCAACAAAGGTGTGCTAATCTTTGTTTTGTTTCTGTATATGTTTTCTCTCAGGAGATCTCCGAGCAAAAAGACCATCTCTCCAAATCTCACTCGGAAAATGGAATATCTGTGAAAGAGATTGTCACAGAGATCGAGTCCTTCAACCAGGGAGCAGGCCAGTGCCAACAAAAATCAGACAATCTGTCTAGCCAAGTACAAGCACCAAAGAGAAACACAATCCATGATTTGTCACTTGAACCTGTTTGGGAGCCAGAAAATAACAGCAAGCATCCGGTGTGTGAGAGTGGAATAACATTGATACATGATAAATCTAAAGATCAGAAGTGTCAAGAGGGCAAACAAAGTTCTGAGGAGGATTGTGAAAACTCAAATGAGACAAGTGACCAACAGGATCTTTCTGACCAGGCTCCTAAGTGGTGTGCAGGCTCTGTCCGAAGAGCCACAATGGAATTTGAGGAACGTCTAAGGCAAGAGCATGAACAGCAGCACACCATTGCCGTGCCAGTACGAAAGAATTCTAAGAATGATGCAGCGGTTTCTGATGCTTCCCCAAAGTGTAGGTTTGAAGACTCTTCACTTGATATTGCAGATCATGAAAGGGATAAAAGGGTCAAAATAAAAATTACAGGGTTTGAGGCTGCGGAATCTCCCAGATCTGAGCCATCTACAGATTTACAATCATCTCTGCAATTTGAGCCTCCTTCTGAACAAGTAAAGCAGGACACCAACCATTCAGGGCTTGCAGTTAAACATAATGTAACAGGGAAAGAGCACCAGCCTGCTACTACAACTGATATCCTGGAGAGAACCAATGAGTTAGTACATCTTCCAAAAAGGATAGAGTTAGATCATAGCAGCAAGTCCTATGATAGTAATGATAACAACATTTCTCCCCAGGATTCTGTAATATATGCTGAGGATGTAGCTGTGGACTCAAAAACGTGTCATCAACTGCCCTTAGAACCACCCTTAAGAAATGTCTGTGCAAGCACATCAGACAGTTCTTTTGCACATATAGAAAACCTGCCTTTGCCCAGTTCACCGAAATCGGGGCCTGAAAACATTTCCTTTCCTGTAGATAGCCCAAAGGAAGAGTTTAGTGTAATAGACTTGAAAGATCCTTCTGTGACTAGTCCTGGAGTACATTCAGATTTCCCCAGTTCTAGTTACTTGTGTCACCCATGCTCCATTGTTTTAGAAGGTGTCACTGAAGAGTGCACCAGTACAGATGAGGATTTTAGGAACCTTTCAAACTGCACAGACAAATACAGCAGTGACCTCTTCATGGGTGTGAGTGAGTTGATGCAAAGGGAAGCAGACAGTGCCTTGTCACAGTTGAGCCATGAAGATCTTAACCTAATCAATAAACTTACTGAGAATATACGGGAACTACATGAAGTATTGGACATCTCTGCTTTATCTTTTGGCCTTCCCCATAGCTCTAGTAGCGACAGCATCAAAGACTTTGGTAGCAATCCTGGTGTTGTCAAGCAAAGAGCAAAAGAAATTGAGGCACGGATTCGGCAAGCTGGTCTCACCACTCCGTCCCAAATGAAACGCTCTGCATCTCTGGCCAAACTGGGCTGCTTAGAACTTTCTAAAGATGATTTGTCTGAGAGGGAATCTGTCTCATCTGACAATAACCAAACTTACCCTGATCTGCTTCAGAGCTCCCTCCGGATTGTGCCAGGAAATTATGAATCTGATTTGGATTCAAAATCTGAAGACCCACCAGGAAAGCTTTGTATCCTTTCTGTACAAGCTTCCACAGGAGTGGAACCCACCCAACATTTTGTTGAACAGATAAAGACTGCAGAGTGTATTGTAAAAAGCAAACCAGTGGAAAAGCCTCTTGTGCAGTATGCCAAAGAGTTTGGTACAACTCAACAGGGTTTACTTCTAAGTTCAGAATCTGAATTGACAGTTTCCCAGGAGCACCTTCACCAATTGGTGGAGCTAGAACCCACAGTCCCACTGGTAACTATAACACCCAGGCATGAGCATGGTAGAACTCATCCTTTGAGAAGGCTAAAAAAGACCAACGAGAAGAAGAGGACAACCAATCCACTATATAACACCATGTAATCCTGGAACTTTTTAGTGTTTGTTTTGATCTTCTAAAGGGGCAGGTGTAATATGTGAGGAACGTGCACTTTATTGGTTAATTTTATATATTTTGACATATTGTTTTATGTTTTACTGTTCCTGATGCATGTATGGTATGGGCTTCCCTTACTCCTCCTTCCCTTTGTAAGTAATTCCTGACTGCACATGTTAGTCAGTGTACATATATAAATATATATAATTTTTTTTTTTTTAATTAACTCTTGAGAACCTCAGATGTTTGTTTTAAGAGCTTAATAGCAGGTAACTGTTCCAAGTTAGTCTTCAGGCTGTACTGCCTGATTGACCGTGTCTACCAATGCTGTAGGAACAAGGCGCACTTTCAGATGCAACGTTGTTTCGGCTTTCTTCAGCACTTCAGATCAGTGTTCTGTCTGAGGATTGGTGGCTTCTTTATGTCCTCAGCAAATGTGAAAGATATTTGATGAGCTGAGGTTGATTATTGGTCTGCTGGTTTTGCAGTGTTCTGAAGTTGCCGTCTTCAGTTGCTTTTTATGCTTTTCCCAAATCTTAAGTTATTGTAGAATTAACTTTTTTTTTTTTCTTTCCCTGCATTCTATACCAAATGCCTTTTTGGGGTCAACAGTTTTGCCATGCATCAGAAGATGCCATGGCAGGTCTAGAGTTCATAGTGCCACTTAGCTGTTGACTTTCCACTCTTAATATAAACCTTACTGAACAAGACGAAGCCTATTTTTATGGCAGGTCCAGATAATGACATTTCAGGTGTTTTGCTGCAGTGCGGACAGCTCTGTGTAACTGAACAGCCACGGTATCTATACTTCTTCAACCCCTGGCAGTATATCTCTCTCTGCAGAATTTGTATTCTGTTTGTGAGGATGAGGCTGCCACAGCCTGACTGAACACAGTCTACTCTTTTAATAGCAAGTCTTCATAAAAAATATAGTTTTTTTAGAGTGGTTCATCCTATTTCAATGGTTAGCCCACCCAAAAAACTGGTGGGTTGAATAGTCACCAAACCCCTAAGGGTGTTTAGTGATTATTTTCGTGCTTTAGTTCTTAAGTGACAACCCCTCATGGTTATTGGAATTGGGACATAAGTTAAATCTTTCTGAGAGAGCTAGATCCTTTGTCGTGGCTCCGTGAGGGAGGCAGAGTTTGGGAATTTTGGTACAGAGAGCTCACCCCTGGGTTCCTCACTGAAGTCTGTCCAGAGTTTGCAGCATCTATCTTGGCGGCATGACCTTTTAGGCACTGAAGGCTTTGACTTGTTAGGATACCATGTGACCAGGCAAACATCTGATTTGTATTGGAATGTGCTCTTATTTGTTGGTCTACAATACGGGAATTAACCCTTCGTTACTTGAAATAGTGCTGTGGACCTTCAGAGTTTATGGCCATATTTGTTTTGCCTTTTTACCTTTTGTTTTTAATTTGATAAACCCTTCTATTGACCCACTTTCCCTCAACTTACACCTTCACTCACCATAAATCTAGTGATTCTTAGTGCTGCCTATCTGTCTGTATGATAATGACCTGTAAATGTTACGTAGTGAGTGTGTTTGATATTCAGTGCAAAGCTATAAAATATTTGGCCTTCCTAGAACTGTTATGTCAATGTTTGCTTGTATTGAAATATATACAGTATATATGTTTGAGTGTGTGTATCAGTATACGAGTTTATACATTAGCACACTTATACATATATATAATGTTTATTATGTTATATATTGAACTTTTACTGACTGGGGTTTTATTTGGCAATATTTTGCTGCAACTGGAATACTCAACTTAGTGATGTTTTAATGATCATTTCCTTTTTTAGCAGTTGTTTTAATTTGCTGCTCTGCATTGCAGAACATGGTTCCTTTAAAGGCAACTAAACTTAAAACGGAAACATGCAAATACACACACCCCTTCGAAAACAGAATACAAGGATTCCAAAAGACATAAAGAAAGTGTCTTTATTCTGTGAATGCTTCGTTTTAAATCCGAAAAGGTTAGGTCTAGGATAGGTTATGTGTTGGTCCTGATGACAGTTGCTGAGTTCATGAACACGAAAGAAAAATTCTACTTTTGGGGCTATTGTTCTGTTACCTCAGTCTTGTGTTTTTCCAAAACCACTTAACTATAAAATTCTTGTCATTAAGCAAAAATATTTTCCTGCCATTAGTGCTTCTGAACATTAAAGACGATCTGTACTTGACTGTTCACATTGTTTGACTTTCCTGCTGACAAAATGTGTAATTGAAGAGTGGAATGTTTTACCACCTTTACAGAAAATGGTTCGCTAGGTTCTCTCCACTGCTGGTTTAAGTGCAAGCCTAGGTCTTTGGCCATCTTATCTTTGTTGAAGAGGTAAGTCAGGTAATACTGGCCTGCTTCTTCAGCAGAAATCGCATGACCAAATGCTCAAGGTTTTGATTATGTGAGCAGCACTGTAAGAAGAGCCTAGAACACAATGCTTTCTGCCATATAAGTTGTAGTATGTGTTCAACCGGTGCTTTTCCCATTCAGAGTACTCTCATCACAAGTTCATAGCCTTGTGTGAACTGCAACTCTTAGCTTACACATGGCTTCTGCTTCTCTCCTGGCAGCTGAACTCTGTGAAGGAGACCTTGTCACTTTAACCGCTCTGATAAACATCCTTCTAATGCTCCCGTGCTGCTCTTTTCTCAACTCAGCCTGTCCAAAATACTCACGTGACCATACTCAAGCCTAGCAACCAACCTCTAAACTCAAGCACTGTCACATAACGAAGTGAGTGAGCCCCATGAACCTGCTGTAGTTAGTATCAATGGAGTTGAGGGTTGGGTCCTTTTCCTAGATACTGTCTCATTGACTGAAATAGGAAAAGTGACCGTGTCTCTTCAAAGTGAACCTGTTGCTTATTTAAATGTCTTGTGTGCATATGATAGGTTACATATAAAAGAGCTAGAAGAGAAATTTTCCTGTAGTTTGCATCAACAAGCAAATAAATCTGTGAATACTTGAAATTAAGAATATTGGCAAAGTCTGTAGGATCTGTTTTTAATATTTACCATAGAAAATGAGCTCAAAGTTTTTTGAGGTACCATTTAACTGCTTTTCTTTGAATCCCTGTAAGCTGTTTTCAGGTTTTATATACTGGATAAGTAAGAACACCAGTTTCTAAATGTGCATATGTTGTATGCGTCTTCATTTTAGAGCCACTTGCATTTCAGGTTTAGTTCCTGTAGAACATCTTCTGGAACCCATCAGCAGGTCTCTGAGACATACTCCTATTCCGTCCCTGCTCCTCCATGAAGTCAAGTCTCACTGCGAACTGAAGGCTAAGGCATAGTGTGCAGCACTTACACCAGACTCTTCAGCTATCATTCAGTTATACTTCAGTAGCATGCAACGTAGTCTGGGAGTTGTAGTTCAGCAAAAGTCAAGAGATCCATAGCTAGTGTCTCCCCTTTACATAATTAATTTGTTGCTGCAAAATGTGCCTGCCAAGTTGTGTGAAGTTCCATCAGGATTGTCAAATCAGTTGTACTTATTTACATGTTCTTATTAATGTGTTTATGTTGAAGCTGTGGTTAACCTTTCCAAATGGGTAGATAGAATATAAGCAGCAGACTTGAATAAATGAAAATGAATGGAGACAGTCTTGACACACAGGCTTACATATGATCTCATTGGCTGTCTCATCTGTGACCAGATCTCCAGTTGAGCAACTTGTAAGTATAACCCGTCATGGCCTCTGCAGAGACTGGAGCGCCCATACAGAGACTCTTAACAGCAGCTCACTCTTCAACAAGTTTTATTTTGTAAAATGTAAAACAATGTTTTTTTTAAGGGCATTTTTGTACAAAACGCTGTTCTTTGGTCTTTTACAAAAAATACTGTGGTTGAGGAAATTTATTGTTTACATTGTGAATATTAAACCTGAATAAACAAAAATACTAATTGTCTGGTTTTTCTGTTTTGTTAACCACTTGCCCTGCAGAGGATTTACCCCCATCCTGACCAGGCCATTCTTTGCGATGCTGCGTTACTTTAACTGACAATTGCGCGGTCATGCAACGCTGCACCCAAATGAAATTTAAGTCCTTTTTTTTCCCCACAAATAGAGCTTTCTTTCGGTGGTATTTGATCGCCTATGCATTTTTAATTTTTTTGCGCTATAAACAAAAAAAGACCAACAATTTTGAGAAAAAAACAATATTTGTGACATTTTGCTGTTAAACATGTCCAGTAAAAAAATTTTAGGACAATTTAGACAAGAGCCAATTAACCTACCAGCTTGTCTTTGGAGTGTGGGAGGAAACCGGAGTATCCGGAGGAAACCCACGCGAACACAGTGAGAACATGCAAAGTCCATGCAGGAGGCGCCATGGTTGGGAATCAAACCCATGGCCCAATTACTGCAAGTCAGAAGTGCTAACCACTAAGCCACTGTTCCGCCCATATTTATTTCAGGTACTTCTATAGCGCTGTCAATTTACGCAGCGCTTTACACATATATATTATACATTCACATCAGTCCCTAACCCTCAAGGGGTGTATAATCTAAGCTCCCTAACTCACATTCATACATACACATACTAGGGCCAATTTAGACAGGAGCAAATTAACCTACCAGCATGTCTTTGGTGTGGGAGGAAACCGGAGTACCCGGAGGAAACCCACGCAGGCACGGGGAGAACATGCAAACTCCAGGCAGGTGGTGCTGTGGCTGGGATTCGAACGAACAACCCTGGTACTGCCAGGTGGAAGTGCTGACCGTTTAACCACTGTGCTGCCCATGTATGTGTGTGTATATATACAGTTGTGTTGAAAATAATAGCAGTCAGACATCACTAACCTGATCAATCACTGTTTTTGGTAGAAATTATATTTCTACATGGCAAATAATTTACTAGCAGGTGTAGTAGAGTAATAGAAATCCAACAGTCATGACATGCATGCTGCTGATTCTGTGTAATTGAATCACTAATTGAAAGGGGCATGTTCAAAATAATAGCAGTGTGGAGTTCTATTCGTGAGGTCATTCATTCTTTGAAAAACACGTGGCAATTATTGCCCTTATTTAAGGAAGGAAGGCAGCAAATGTTGTACATGCTGGTTACAGTGCATTTCTCTCTGAAATTCTGAGGAAAATGGGTTGTTCCAGACATTGTTCAGAAGAACAGCGTACCTTGATTAAAAAGTTGATTGGAGAGGGGAAAACATATAAAGAAGTGCAGAAAATGATAGGCTGTTCAGCTAAAATGGTCGCAAATGCTTTTAAAATGGCAACCAAAACCTGAAAGACGTGGAAGAAAGCGAAAAACTACAATTCGAATGGATAGAAGAATAGCCAAAATGGCAAGGACTCAGCCAACAATCAGCTCCAGGAAGATCAAAGAAGGTCTAAAGTTACCTGTGAGTACTGTTACAATTAGAAGACGCCTATGTGAAGCCAAGCTATCTGCAAGAAGCCCCTGCAAAGTCCCACTGTTGAAAAAAAGACGTGCTGAAGAGGTTACAGTTTGCCAAAGAGCACATTGACTGGCCTAAAGAGAAATAGCGGAACATTTTGTGGACTGATGAACGTAAGATTGTTCTTTTTGGGTCTAGTGGCCGGAGACAGTTTGTCAGACGACCCCCAAACACTGAATTCAAGCCAAAGTACACTGTGAAGACAGTGAAGCATGGTTGTGCAAGCATCATGATATGGGGATGTTTCTCATACTACGGTGTTGGGCCTATTTATCTCATACCAGGGATCATGGATCAGTTTGAATACATCAGAATACTTGAAGAGGTCATGCTGCCTTATGATGAAGAGGAAATGCCCTTGAAATGGGTGTTCCAACAAGACAACCACCCCAAACACACCAGTAAACGTGCAACATCTTGGTTCCAGACCAACAAGATTGACGTTATGGAGTGGCTAGCCCAATCCCCAGATCTTAATCCAAAAGAAAACTTGTGAGGTGACATCAAAAATGCAGTTTCTGAGGCAAAACCAAGAAATAGAGAAGAACTGTGGAATGTAGTCCAATCATCCTGGACTGGAATACCTGTTCACAGGTGCCAGAAGTTGGTTGACTCCATGCAACACAGATGTACAGCAGTTCTCAGAAACAGTGCTTATACAACTAAATATTAATTAAGTGATTCAAAGGAAAGCAAAATCTTCAAACATTTTTCAGTTTATATAGTGAATGTTTGAGTTTGTAAAGAAGAATACAAACACTGCTATTTTTTTGAACAGTCTAATATTCACTTTTTCAAATTTTTTTAGAGGAACAACACAAATTTGATATATATTTCTTCATGTTTTGATTTGGAATAGAATGTGTAGTGTTCCCAATGCATTTGTGTGTATGGAAATAAAAGCTATTAGAAGGATTTTGAGCTTTATTCACTTTTTTCAACACACTGCTATTATTTTGAACACAACTGTGTATGTATATATGTCTGTGTATATGTATGTGTATATATATATACAGTCAGGTCCATAAATATTGGGACATCGACACAATTCTAACATTTTTGGCTCTATACACCACCACAATGGATTTGAAATGAAACGAACAAGATGTGCTTTAACTGCAGACTGTCAGCTTTAATTTGAGGGTATTTACATCCAAATCAGGTGAACGGTGTAGGAATTACAACAGTTTGCATATGTGCCTCCCACTTATTAAGGGACCAAAAGTAACGGGACAATTGGCTTCTCAGCTGTTCCATGGCCAGGTGTGTGTTATTCCCTCATTATCCCAATTACAATGAGCAGATAAAAGGTCCAGAGTTAATTTCAAGTGTGCTATTTGCATTTGGAATCTGTTGCTGTCAGCTCCTCAAGATGAGATCCAAAGAGCTGTCACTATCAGTGAAGCAGCCATCATTAGGCTGAAAAAACAAAATAAACCCATCAGAGAGATAGCAAAAACATTAGGCGTGGCCAAAACAACTGTTTGGAACATTCTTAAAAAGAAGGAATGCATTGGTGAGCTCAGCAACACCAAAAACCCGGAAGACCACGGAAAACAACTGTGGTGGATGACCGAAGAATTCTTTCCCTGGTGAAGAAAACACCCTTCACAACAGTTGGCCAGATCAAGAACACTCTCCAGGAGGTAGGTGTATGTGTGTCAAAGTCAACAATCAAGAGAAGACTTCACCAGAGTGAATACAGAGGGTTCACCACAAGATGTAAACCATTGGTGAGCCTCAAAAACAGGAAGGCCAGATTAGAGTTTGCCAAACGACATCTAAAAAAGCCTTCACAGTTCTGGAACAACATCCTATGGACAGATGAGACCGAGATCAACTTGTACCAGAGTGATGGGAAGAGAAGAGTATGGAGAAGGAAAGGAACTGCTCATGATCCTAAGCATACCACCTCATCAATGAAGCATGGTGCTGGTAGTGTCATGGCGTGGGCATGTATGGCTGCCAATGGAACTGGTTCTCTTGTATTTATTGATGTGACTGCTGACAAAAGCAGCAGGATGAATTCTGAAGTGTTTCGGGAATATTATCTGCTCATATTCCGCCAAATGCTTCAGAACTCATTGGATGCCGCTTCACAGTGCAGATGGACAATGACCCAAAGCATACTGCAAAAGCAACCAAAGAGTTTAAGGGAAAGAAGTGGAATGTTATGCAATGGCCAAGTCAATCACCTGACCTGAATCCGATTGAGCATGCATTTCACTTGCTGAAGACAAAACTGAAGGGAAAATGCCCCAAGAACAAGCAGGAACTGAAGACAGTTGCAGTAGAGACCTGGCAGAGCATCACCAGGGATGAAACCCAGCGTCTGATTATGTTTATGCATTTCAGACTTTAGGCTGTAATTGACTGCAAAGGATTTGCAACCAAGTATTAAAAAGTGAAAGTTTGATTTATGATTAATATTCTGTCCCATTACTTTTGGTCCGTTAACAAGTGGGAGGCACATAAGCAAACTGTTGTAATTCCTACACCGTTCACCTGATTTGGATGTAAATACCCTTAAATTAAAGCTGACAGTCTGCAGTTAAAGTACATCTTGTTCATTTCATTTCAAATCCATTGTGGTGGTGTATAGAGCCAAAAATGTTAGAATTGTGTTGATGTCCCAATATTTATGGACCTGACTGTATATATGTGTGTGTGTGTATATATATATATATATGTATATATATATATATATATATATATATAATTTGATACCCTGCAGATTTTCTAAGTTTGCCCGCTTACAAAGAAATTAAGGGTCTATCACAGGTGTATTTTAAATGATCGAGACAGAATACCAACCAAAAATCCAGAGAAAAAACCTCATGGTGACAAATGGTATAAAGTGAGTTGCAGTTCAGTGAGTAGAATAAGTATTTGATCCCCAAGCAAAACATGACTTGGGCTACGTTCACACTAGCGTTGTGTGCAGGCGGCAGAGAGGCGTTTGGGAAGCGTTTTTACCGCTTCCCAAACGCCTCTGACAATTCTGCACATGGTGCTGTTCTAACGGGAGCGTTAGTGTCGCGTCGCAGCAAAACGGACGCCTCTGGTCGAGTTAGGAGGCGTTGAAGCCTTCTATTCTAGGCTATGGTGCCGCTCAACAAACGCTCGTCTGGCGTTTGCGGCGCGGTTGCAGGGCGTTTGTGGAGCGGTAACACCATTTAAACTTCATTATAGGCGTTTGCGGAGCGTTTTTAACGCTTGGCAAATGCCAAGCAACCGCCACTGAACCGTGCATGCAGCGTTTGCGGAGCATTTGCCGAGTGTTAAAAAACGCTCCGCAAACGCTGGACCAACGCTTGCCAAACGCTATAGGGGCGTTTGGGAAGCGTTGGTAAAACAGTCAAGTGTGAACGAGCCCTTAGTACTTGGTAGAGAAACCCTGGATGACAAGCACAGAAGTGTAAGACGTTTCTTGTAGTTGGTTACCAGGTTTGCAGACATCTCAGGAGGGTTTTTGGTCAACTCGTATTTTACAGATCTTCTCTAAATCCTTAAGGTTTCTTGGCTGTCGCTTGGCAACTTGAAGTTTCAGCTCCGTCCATAAATCTTCTATAGGATTAAGGTCTGGAGACTGTCTAGGCCACTCCATGACCTTAATGTGCTTCTTCTTGAGCCACTCCTTTGTTGCCTTGGCGATATGCATTGAATCATTTTCATGCTGGAAGACCCATCCTTGACCCATCTTCAGTGTTCTGGCTGAGAAAAGAAGGTTCTCATCCAAGATTTTACAATACTTGGCCCCTCAATGTGGCAAAGTCGGTTTGTACCTTTTAGCAGAGAAGAAGCCCCAAAGCATAATGTTTCCACTTCCGTGATTGACTGTAGGGATGGTGTTCTTAGGGTTATAATCAGCATTTTTATTCCTCCAAACACAAGTCGAGTTAATGCCAAAGAGCTCAATCATGGTCTCATATGACCACAGCACTTTCTCCCAATGCTTCCCTGAATCATTTAGATGTTTATTAGCAAACTTCAGATGGGCCTGTACATGTGCCTTCTTGAGGAGGGGGATCTTGCGGGTGCTGCAGGATTTCAATCCATGGTGGTGTATTGTGTTACCAATGGTTTGTTTGGTGACTGTGGTCCCAACTTCCTTGAGATTATTCCAGAGGCGGACTGACAATTCATGGGGCCCCCCAGCAATAGGGGATCATGGGGCCCCTGTGTCCTTGCCCAAACTCACAAAAGCCTATGAAAAAGGTACCAGGGGCATCTCATGGGGCCCCCTACTGACCCTGGGCCCCCGGGCAGTGCCCAAGTTTCCAAATGGTCAGTCCACCCCTGGATCATTCACAAGCCCCTCCCATACAGTTCTGGGCTGATGCCTCACTTTTCTCATGATCATCCTTACCCCATGAGGCGAAATCTTGCATGGAGCTCCAGACCGAGGGTGATTGATGGTTTTTATTTCTTCCATTTGTGCTCCAACAGTTGTCTCCTTCTCACCAAACTTTTTGCTGATGGTCTTGAGCCCATTCCAGCCTTGTGCAGGTCTAAAATTTTGTCCCTGATGTCCTATGACAGCTCTTTGGTCTTGCCCATAATGGAGAGGTTTGAATCGAAGAAAGATTCTATGGACAGGTGTCTTTTATACACATAACGAGTTGTTAGGAGCACCTTCTTGAATTGGCAGGACTAACCTGTGTACCACATGTGCACATAGCCAGTCTTTGGGAACCAGAATTATTATTGGCTGGTAGGGGATCAAACACTTATTTTACTCACTGAACTGCAACTCAATTTATAATATTTAATATATAATATTTGTTTCGTGTGTTTTTTTTTTCCTGGATTTTTGGTTTATATTCTGTCTCTATCATTTAAAATGTGCCTATGATAAAAAAACTATAGACCCTTCATTTCTTTGTAAGTGGGCAAACTTATAAAACATGCAGGGGATCAAATAATTATTTTCCCCACTGTTATAAATTTTTTAAATGTAAAAATTTTTTTTTTTTTTACAATTTCTTAAAATATACTGTAACCAGAGCAATACAGTATTACACTAGTAAGACTGTAGAACTTTGGGGAGGTGATCAGGATTTTTTTTTTTTTACGCTCTATGATTGCTTATAACAGTGATTATCACTGTTATTAGCAACCCTTCATTCATTGTGTACTACTGTGATTAGCTGTGACTGGCCATAGCTAATCACATTATTATTATTATACAGTATTTATAAAGCGCCAATAGTTCACTCAGCGCTGTACATTACAAAGGGGGCCAGAACAATACCAATACAATGCAAAACATGAGGGAATTGAGGGCCCTGCTCTTTCAAGCTTACAATCTAGGAGGGAGGGGATGGTGGCACAGGAGGAGAAAGCTGTGGGGGATGGAGTGGTAGGAAGAGTGGAGGAGGTCGGCAAGTTAGCAGGGGGTGGGGTAGGCTTCCCTGAAGAGGTGGGTTTTTAGGGTGCGCCTAAAGGAGAGGAGAGTAGGTGATAATCTGATGGGTTGGGGCAGGGAGTTCCAGAGGATGGGTGACACCCTGGAGAAGTCCTGGAGGCGGGTGTGGGAGGAGACCAGGAAACTAGAGAGAAGGAGGTCTTGTGAGGAGCGGAGTGTGCGTGCTGGGCGGTACTTGGATATTAGGTCAGTGATGTAGGCAGTATGGTGGACAGCTTTGTACATCAGTGTTAGGATTTTGAATTTGATCCGTTGCGCAATCGGAAGCCAGTGGAGGGATTGGCAGAGGGGGGTGGCGGAAACGGAGCGGTTGGAAAGGTGAATGAGTCTGGCAGCTGTATTCAGGATCGACTGAAGCGGGGATAGCCTGCGGCGAGGCAGGCCAGTAAGGAGGGGGTTGCAGTAATCGAGTCGTGATATGATGAGGGAGTGGATGAGCTGTTTAGTGGTTGCTGGAGTTAGGAATGTGCGTATTTTGGCGATGTTGCGGAGGTGGAGTTTGCACGAGTTTGATAAAGATTGGACTTGGGGCTGGAAGGATAGGCTGGAGTCCAGAATGACACTAAGTACTCTGGCCTGCGGGGCGGGTTTGATGGTGGCGTTGTTGGACGTGATGGAGAAGTCAATGGGGGGTGGTGTCTGGGCTGGGGGGGAAGACAAGAAACTCGGTTTTGGAGAGGTTCAGTTTAAGGAAGTGTAGCGACATCCAGTCTATGTCACTCAGTAGGTGTGTGATTCGGGTGGAGACCGAGGGGGTGAGGTGGGGGGTTGAGAGATAGATTTGTGTGTCATCGGCATAGAGGTGGTAGTTGAAGCCGTGAGAGTGTATGAGTTGGCCAAGGGAGGAGGTATAGATGGAGAAGAGAAGGGGCCCGAGGACAGAGCCTTGAGGGACCCCAACAGAGGGGGAGTGAGGGGGAGGTGGTAGCATTATAGGTAGCGCTGAAAGAGCATTGTGACAGGTAGGATAAGAGCCAGGAGAGAGCAGAATCTCTGAGGCTGAGGGAGTGTAGTTTTTTGAGGAGGAGGGGGTGGTCGACTGTGTCGAAGGCCGCAGAGAGGTCAAGGAGTAGGAGCACTGAATAGTGGCCATTAGCTTTGGTGGTTAGCGGGTCGTTGGAGAGTTTGAGTAAGGCAGTTTCGGTGGAGTGTAGGGGACGGAAGCTGGACTGTAGGGGATCGAGGAGGTGAGAGCATAGGCTGGTGTAGACTAGGCGCTCGAGGAGTTTAGATGTAAATGGGAGCAGGGAGATGGGTCTGAGGTTGTTCGGGTCATTGGGGTCCAGGGAGGGTTTTTTAAGTATGGGGGTGATGTGTGCATGTTTCAGAGGGGAGGGGAAAGTGCCGGAGGAGAGGGAGAGATTGAAGATGTGGGTGAGGGAGCGTAGGATGGAGGGGGAGGGAGGTCGTAGGAGTTGTGCGGGGATAAGTTCGAGGGGGCAGGTGGCGAAGTGGGCATCAGAGAGGATCTTGGACGCTTCCTCGATGGTAGTAAGGTCAAAGATGCGGAGTGTTGGGGGAGCTTCAGTATGAGGAATGTGGGGTGGAAGTGGAGGTCAGAGCAGTGGTGGGGCCGTGGGAGAGGGGTGATGAGGGGGTAGCTGAGTGAGAGGGAACGGGGTTGGAGGGAGTTTGAGCAGCGACGAAGTCCCTGCGGGTTATGTCGAGGGGGGATGAGGGGGTAGCTGTGTGAGAGGGGACGGGTTGAGAGGGCGTGTGAGTTGCGGCGATGTCCTTGCGAATTGTGTCAATCTTGTTTTTTAAGTGATTGGCAATCTCCAGGGCAGTGAGTGAGGTGCTGGGTGGAGGTGGGGGTGGCGAGAGTAGAGAGTTGAAGGTGGAGAAGAGTCAGCGAGGATTGGAGGAGAGAGCCTTGATGAGGGTCAGGAAGTAGGCTTGTTTGGCTGCGTGTAGGGAGGAGGTGTAGGTGTGGAAGGCAGATTTGTAGCGGGTGAAGGCTTGTTGGGATTTGGTTTTGCGCCATAGTCGCTCCAGGGCACGACTGTGTCGTTTGAGGGTTTTGGTGTGATCAGTCTGCCAGGGCTGGAGCGGTCGGGGTCTGATGTTGCGTGTGGTTAAGATGAGCTGTGATTGGCCCTATCTGTACCATGTGATCACTGTGACCAATCAAAGAGATCAACACAATAGTACACAATGAATGGAAGGCATCCATTGTGTACAATTGTCATGTGATCTGCTGTGATTGTACACAGCAATCACATGGTTCCGCCAGCAATCCTGGTGGACACAGCGGGTGACAGATTGCTCCACAGCATGGCCCGATCCTGGAAGGAAGTCATGATATTCACCCAGGATAACAGTGCTCCTGTCCGGCTGTCTTATTACAATAGGCCTGGTGGGAAGCGTACTCTTAAGGGACAGGTTTTGGCTTTGTATATTCTTTTACAAAAACACATGGCTTTGCTTTCCCTTGTAAAAAAAAAAATTTAAGGTGTTTCTCGGCTCAAACCGCCCTTACTTGGGTTTGCTTGGGACCTCAATTTGCTTCTCTCTGTCCTACAAAGACCACCCCTTGAACCCATCAGGGAACTCTCCTTGGTTGATCTCTCCTGCAAGGTAGCTTTCTTGATGACTACCAAGTCAGTCGCACATCTCTCTTAACAGCTCTGTCTTGTAAAAAGTAATTCTTTGAACCTGGGACCCTCCTTTCATCCTAAGACGTCAGCCTTCCACTTCAACGAAGACAGTTCCTCCTTTGTGCTTAAAGAGATTCCTCTGCACACTGTCTGAATAGGGTCAGAGCCATAAGAGTGTACCTAAAAGCTACTGCTTTTTTTTTATTTTTTTTTATCAAGGACTCACTATTTGTTGTACCCTCAGGACCTCACCATGGACTTCCTTCATCAAGATCCATCATTGCTAAGTGGACAAAGACAGTTCATATCAAGAGTTTATACCCTAAACCGTGACCCTGTGGCACTATTCCTCTCACTGATACCAATGATTGTGCACTATTACTTCCACTGACATCAATGGTTAGACACTATTTCTCCACTGATACCAAAGGTGGAGCACTCTTTGTCCCGCTGATACCAATAATGATGCACTATTCCTCCAACTGATGCCAATGATGGGGCACTATTCCTCCTACTGATACCAATGGTGGGGCACTACTACTACTGCTCCTACTGACCACCAACCCTCTGATCATGTTTATTCTCACTGATGCTGGGCCCAAGACATTTTCTACCCTCACTGGCCCTAATCTGGCCCCCTAAAGTCTGAAGGGCGGTGAACTGGCCCTTTGAAACGTTTGTAGACCCCTGCTCTAAAGGATAAAGAACCTCCTGTGCTAATACGTGCTCACCCATTAGGATGGTAGGAGTGCTCATGCTCCAATGCTCAACATCCAAAATCCCATGTGTTTTTTAATGGTGGCTGTTCATATATGAGCACTGAGGCACCAGTAGACTGATGTCTGATGTTTCAAAAGGTACATAAGCTACTTTTGAGGCAGAATTTAGACATATACTTTAAAGGAAGCCATTTTAAGGCTGGGCACACTTGGGCAGAGCGATGTTCAGGTGTATACAAGTGTATTCAAGCTTTGGGTAATTTTATTTTTGACAATGGAAAGCACTGAGTGCAGGAGACCAGTTCTTACAGGATAAAAAAAAAAATCCTGAAAAAACTAATTAAAACTACTTTATTTGTGTTTTAGGTATTCTCATTCTAGTGTCTGGACACAGAAATGCCAATTTCTACCTCAAATATAGTTGATTTAGCTTTTAGAGCACCAGGTGCTGAGCTACACACTCCTGGGTACGCCTATGTAAACAGCCACTATTTAAATACATGGGAGTATGGATTTTGAGAGTTTGGAGCTTCAAGCTACAAACCACTCAAGTGTGAATGGGGCCTAAAGATACAAAGCAAGTGGTTTTATGCATTTGTGGGGTGTATTTTTAGTATTTTTGAGCCTGCAAGTACTCCTATGGTTTTCACTTGGCTAACACAAAACACCTGAATCTTAAAGCGAAACTTCACCCAGATGCGGAAGTTCCACTTGTTTGCATCCCCCCCCTCCCATCCACTGCCACATTTGGCACTTTTTGGGGAGGAGGGAGCAGCGGGTACCTGGTTTTGACAGGTACCCAGGGGTGGACTGACCATTTGGAAACTCGGGCACTGCCCGAGGTCAGTAGGGGGCCCCATGAGATGCCCCTGGTACCTTTTTTATAGGCTTGTTTGAGTTTGTGCAAGGACACGGGCCCCATGATCTCCTATTGCCCGGGGGCCCCATGAGTTGTCAGTCCGCCCCTGCAGGTACCCACTCCCACTTCTGGCCAGACCTTCTTCCTCCCACGGCCTTCTGAGACACATCACAGGTTCCAGTAGAGTGTGGGACTCAGAATGCGCGGTGAAACCGGAAGGCTTCACTGCCTGTTTCCCTTAACTAAAATACCCGAAACTGAATGAAGAATCAGCTCAGGGTGAGGACACTGCGGGATCCCTAAATAGGTGTCCTTTTATTAAAATTTAGTAGCTAAAGTATTTGTAGCTGGTGACTTAAATTTTTTGGGGGAGAGACTGGAGCTCCTCTTTAAATGTACATGTGAAATCTTGAAATATGCTTCTAACTTGATGTATACAGTGAACATTAATTTCTACACGGTCTATATTTACAGAGGTGAGTGATGACCTGTATTAAAGGGATTTTACCACTTGTTCAGAATATGTACAACACTATAAACCAAGTACATACTAAAGCCGTGTGGTATGTGTTCAGAGACATGTACTACACGGCTGTCAAATTGGGACCAGTGACCATAGACATGAATGGAAGTGCCCATAGGTAGGTGCATGGAACACCTGTGCATCCCATGCTGGCAAAGATGGCCATTTGCATGGGTAGCTATGCCTGTGTAAATGAGGCCTATGCATACAATGGGTGGAGCATTCACTTTAAGGCTTGCTATTTAGAAATATCCTTCTCTCCCTCTCTTACTTTCTCCTAACATGGACTATAGGACATATAATGTGCATAGAGCAGTGCACATGATTGCAACTAATGTGTACTGTTTGTTCTGAACAAATGGAAGTGAATGGGAAAAGAAGAGGTTTGGCAGCTTACAGAGGATTTTACAAGGGAGCAGAAAAAAACAGTAAGAGACATTTTCATGGAATATAGATTACAAGGTCATGAAGTAGTGGATATGTATGGATTACTTTTGCAGATATCGTGTAGTTCAGACTTACCTGGCAATGTGCCCCCCTGCAATGATACAAAATAAAAATCCTATGGAGGGTAAAGCAGGTTTTATATGTATTTGTCCTACCAAAATTAACAGGTACTGTGACGGTACGCGGCGTGTCTCCTGAGAACAAATGACCAATTGTCCAGTTTGGGGATGGGTGTTAGGCGGTGACCAAGGTTATGACCAAATCCCTTACAATTTCATACTAAGGTCAATAACCTGCAATAGGTACAGGTAGCATCCTAGCAACTGGCAGATTAATATTTAAAATTATATTCTAAACGCACAGATACTAAACATATCTTTCCACTCCAGATAAAAGAGACTGCTTTATGTTCTTTTGTAGGTCCTTATATAGTCATGCAAGGTCTTGTTTGACTCATGTTAAAATTACCTATCCGAATATGTACTTCATATTAAGGTGGCCAGTTCCTGATGAAGTGTATGAGTTTGTATGAAAAATGACTCATGTGGAATGTACGGTTTATGGCACACTCTAGCTCTAATGGCCCAACAGGTCATGACTGACTTATTGCTTTACGATCAGGCAGAGGAAAGTGGTTTTCAAGCAGACCCCCTGGAACCAGACTAATTAGTGGTTTACAGCCCTGGAGTTTATCTAGCTTTGTTTTAGATCAGAGGCACTTTTGACCTCTGTTCACTTACAGACTCACATTCCATTCAAAAGGGAGAAGGGAGGACAGGAGAGACAACATGGCTGCGACCTAACAAGATGGCTTGTCATGTACAGCGTCCATGCCTCTATTGTGCACAATCGTCACAGGCACCCGCTCCCACTTCCACTTCCACTGCAATCACCTAGGCAATCTGAAGTGGAAGTTGTGTGTCCCCCCTCCCCCCCTGTAGTCTTCTGGAACAAGTGACAGTCCCAGAAGACTACGGGACCATTCAGAAAGCGCAGCACTACTCGCGCATGCACATTGGGCACCTGGCTGTGAAGCCGCAAGCTGTCACAGCCGGGTGTCCACACTGAAGATGCCAGTTTTGGGAATACAGGATGGCCAGTGAAACTGGCTGTAGAGAGGAGACCGCGGCATTGATGGACAGGTGATGGACACTACGGCATTGATGGAGAGGTGAGTGGCTGTTTGTTAAAAGTCAGCAGCTACAGTTTTTGTAGCTGCTGACATTTATTTTTTTTAGTTTGACTGGAACTTTTTAGAAAGCGACGTAAATAAGTGTTTGGCCAACATGAGAACGATGTCTTTCTGGAAAAACTAATCTGGTTTCATTTTCTAGGAATCTATTTCACACCAGTAGTTTCAATTAACTTCAGTGCAGAACAGCTATTTTTCCAGACAGCAAATCTGTCAATGTGATTAATTGCACCATATACATGGACAAATTGAAAATAACTTTTACTTTATCAACACAAGATGAACTTTTCAAATGGGTACGCATAAAAGGAAGTAATAAACATATAACCGTTCTATTGGTTTTCAAGATCAATGTCATCTTTATGAAAAAAACACCATGATTTTTGTAAGGCAGTAAACGTTTTGGAGGAAGACATACAAAAAATGCTCACACATGGAATGAATATAAGCAGACAAAGGTTGTTTTAGATTTTAATAACATGCCATTTTGCCTGACATTTCAAGACACCAGATGTCTGCTCAGATCAATTGGCCCAGGATACAAAAAAAAAAAAAAAGAGGTCTTACTTTAGTGCATGTACCACTATAGTTGTGTCTGCTGCTCCTCTTCCCACTCAATATACATATTTAGTTTTGTGTCAGTCATCCAAATCGCTCAGGTTTGGACATCACCATGGATGGCATCAACAGTGACATGCTGGTATAGGAAATTGGCAAATGGTAGACAGTCCCGTCTACATGTGTCTATGTATGGCTAGGTGTTCTAGCTGTTGTGTAGGGTTATGGTCTACCTCATCGGGTACAATTTTAATAGATTTGTATCGGTATACCCTCATGTTAAATAGCTACTCAGATTTGAGAGAACAAAAAATCTGAAGAAAATCTGAATGTCTGTGACCAACTTAATACAGGCCAATAAACAAATGGTACCTTATTGGAATGTTAACAATGTTCCTGAGATGGAAAATTCAAGAGAAAGGGCTGGCCTGTCCAAAAAATGGCTGCTCTGGGTTTCATCAACAGCTGATCACACAGCAAGTACTTGGGCATTTGGCTCATGTTATCTACACTGGAGGAAAATTTCAAGGTTCAGATTGGCTACATTTCTTTTCAGCAGAGACATGTGACCAAATACCTAGGCTCTCAATTCCATCTAAATTCTACTAGTGGGCACCTACTTCCTACACAACCACAAATCCTATAATTATATATACCATTGAGCAAACAAATGTGTAACTTTGCCTTTTACCACGTGCCCTCTGGAAGATTTACCCCATTTCATGACCAGGCCATTTTTTTGCAATACTCACTGTGTTTCTTTAACTGACAATTGCGCAGTCATGCAATGCTGTATACAAATGAAATTTATGTAATTTCTTTTCCCACAAATAGAGCTTTCTTTTGGTGGTGTTTAATCACCTCCTGGGTTTTTTATTTTTTTGGGCTATAAATGAAAAAAAATGACTTTTTTTAGTATTTTTACTTTATGCTATAAAACATATCCAATAAAAAAAAATTAAAAATCAAATTTCTTCATAAATTTAGACCAAAATGTATTTTGCTACATATTTTTGGTAAAAAAAAGTATTTATTATTTGATTTGCGCAAAAGTTATAGCATCTACAAATGGCGGTATATGTTCTGGATTTTCTTTTTATACTAGTAATGGCGGTGACTTATAGCAGGACCACGATATTGCGGCGGACAGTCTGACACTAACTGACACTTTGTGGAAATCAGTGACACTAATACAGTGATCAGTGCTAAAATATATACTGTCACTGTATTAATGACACTGGCTGGCACTTGTTGATTGGATTTTGCTGTGCCCAGTCACAGCAAAGTGGAGCTCCGACGACAGACGCGCCCTCCTGTGGTAGAAGTGAACATCCACCCTGTAGAGGCGGCAGCAGCGACGAGCACACTCAGAAAAGGCGTCCACCCTGCCATTCCTCCCGCCTTTTTTCCTGCTGTGACTTCAACAGTAGTGGCGGCAGAACAGGTCACACAGAAGAGGAGTCCACCCTGCGATTCCTCCCACCCTTTTTCCTGCTGTGAGTTTAGCAGTGGTGGCGGCAGGACAGGTCACACAGAAACGGAGTCCATCCTGCCATTCCTCCCATGCAGGGGTGGACTGACCATTTGGAAACTCGGGCACTGCCCGAGGTCAGTAGGGGGCCCCATGAGATGCCCCTGGTACCTTTTTCATAGGCTTTTTGGAGTTTGGGCAAAGACACAGGGGCCCCATGATCCCCTATTTTCTGCATTCTAGTCTCATATCAAAAATGAAGGTTACTAAATTTATGAAAATCCTCGCACAACATAATACAGCTTCAGAAGTGATGTATTGTATTTTATTATGTTTTAACCAGTTGCCGCCTGGCCTATAGCCAGATGGCGGCCGGGCAAACAGCTCATCCCTCCGGGTGGACGCCATATGGCGTCCTTCCAGGCACGTGCATTGCCCCTGCCCGCAGGGCCACACAGCGGCGCGATCTGTCACTGGCCATGTACCTCAGACACGGCCGATGACAGATCTGTATACCGGCCCTGTTGCCAGTACCATGTGACCTGCTGTGACCAATCACAGCAGGTCACATGACAGTTGTATACAATGGATGGCTTCCTTTCATTCCATCCATTGTATACAAGTGTGTCTAGCTGTGAATGGCGATCACATGCACAAGCTGGGCCAATCACAGCCCAGCTGTGTCATGTGATTAGCTGTGGCCAAATCACAGCTAAACACAAAAAAAACCCAGAATGAACCAATTTCATTCAGGTAAATGCTTGCTTACAGCAAAGAAATTCTTTGCTATAAGCAAATTGTGTAAAAAAAAAAAAATATATATATATATATATATATATATATACTGATCACTTCTCCAAAGTAGTGCAATGTTACTGTGGTAACATTATACTACTTTGGTCATAGCAAAATATGAAAAAAAATCTTAAAAAAATGTAATAAAAATGTTTAAAAAAAATTATCAATTTTTTTTGTACTGTCACCAGTCAGTGTCCCTGATCACCGCCATGCCAGTTATATGATGACACTGTACTGCACTGGTGACCGTGTGTAAAAAAAAAAAATAGTGATAATCATTTTTTTAATTTAATTTTCGAAAAATTATGACAAAAAAATTACAACTTCAAAAAACTCGCCATGCCTGTTATGAAGTACGCCGGACTGTCTACTTTGCAAAAAGGGGTCATTTGGGGATATCTGTACTATTCTGACATTCTTGAACATCAAGAAATTAGATTGGCCGTCAGTACTTCAGGATTGATCAATTTTCAGATATATCCCATAGTTTGTGAACTCTATAACTTTCCTACAGACTAAATAATACATCCTAATTTGGGTTATTTTCACCAAAGAAATGTAGTAGAATATATTTTGGCCTAAATTTATGAAGAACAATTATTTATTTGCAAACTTTTATAACAGAAACAAAGAAAAACGTGGGGGTTTTTTTCAAAATTTTCGGACTTTTTTTGCTAATTTAGCACAAAATAAAACCCCAGCGGTGATTAAATACCACCAAAAGAAAGCTCTAGTTGTGTGAAGAAAATGATAAAATTTTAGTTTGGTTACAATGTGGTATGACCGCGCAATTGTCATTCAAAGTGTGAGAGCGCTGAAACCTGAAAATTGGCCTGGGCAGGAAGGGGGTAAAAGTGCCCAGTATGGAAGCGGTTAATTTAGTTTCCAAGCATGCATGGTCGTGATCTCTGTTTTTTTGGGGTTTTTTTATGAATACTTTGCTTATTAAATGAAAATCACTTTCTCTGTCATCGTATGAGAAAAATTTTCATGCTTGTCCCTTCGGATATATTCGCATTATCTGTCATGATCGGCTGTCGAAAGCTGTGTACTAATGATCCCTCTGAAAGTGACTGTCATCCAATTTTCTGATTGTTTGTACTAGGCATTAGACAATCAACATCTGCTTTGACACATTCCATGGTGATGGAATTAAAGTGGTTGTAAAGGCTCAAGGTTTTTTACCTTCCTGCATTCTATGCAGGAAGGTAAAAAACTTTCTGTGTGCAGCATCCCTCAGCCCCTCTAATACTCATCTAAGCCCCCTCTTGATCCAGCGATGTGCACTGGAGTCTTGGCTATCCCGGGACTCCCTCTTCTCATTGGCTGAGACAGAAGCGGGAGCCATTGGCTCCCACTGCTGTCAATCACAGCCAGTGAGAAGGAACAGGGGACAGGGCCGAGCTGCGGCTCTGTGTGTGGATGGACACATGGAGCAATAGGTTCACCCATAGCAAGCTGCTTACTGTGGGGGCACCCAACAGGAGGGAAGGGTCAGGAGAGCCTGCGGGGAACCCGAGAAGAGGAGAATCCGGGCTGCTCTGTGCAAAACCACTGCACAGAACAGGTAAGTATAACATGTTTGTTATTTTTCTTAAAACAAAAAAAAAAACAAGCTTTTAGAATCACTTTAAGGTCTCTTTTACCTGTCTGGTAATAAATGTTGGGCGATGTTCTGAACACTCATTAGAACTGAAGTTGCCTGCATAAACTAAAAAACGCCTTCTACATTACAGAGTAAGCCAAGTTAATCCTGGTTGACTGTGATTAATTACTACTCGCTGATTCCTTTTCATGTTTCAGCACTCACAATTTGAGAGAATTAAAGGATGCCGGAAAAACACAGCAATTTGTTTAGAGTATTGTTAACTTTAATCGATATGAGTTGTACTTCTTACACTTCAGTGTCCACAACTAGTACATCCAGGGTATTAATGGTAGAAAAAAATGATAGCAAAAAAAGGATTGCACTGCTCTAAAGAATCGCTTCCATGTAAATATAATACTCAGTCTAAAGTAATGGTAGGAAAGTGTACAATGCGTCATTTGCTGGTATCATGCGACTCAAAGAAGTGTCTGATTGAAGAACTGTTTCTATTTCTCTCCTAGCAACCAATGAACTCACTCCTTCATTATATTGACATACAATCCCTGTCCAATATCGTTGATCTCTAGTTGGGAATTAATATGTAGCTTACAATCCCTCAACTGTGACTTATGCTTTAAATTGCATGTACTGTATATTATTCTGTGCAGTGAAAAATTATAGTATTGCCTTCGTCATTTTGTTTAAGATCTCCTGATGGAACTTACACATCAGAATCTGAAACTATTTTTTGAAAAAGAAAATGAAGCTACGTCTAACATCTTCTTCGGGATACTGCTTATTTGCAGCTCTCATATTAAAGTAGAGCTATAGGAAAAAGGTTTTTTTTTATTTTGGAAAGAGTAAAGGAGGATTATAACCCTTGTCAAATTTCTTTTGCTATCTGTGTCCCATTGAGGTGATTTCCCTTCACTTGATGTCCCATAGCCAAAACAGGAAGTGAGAGGAAATCCCTACAAATCAAAGGAATCCCTTTGGACCTCCAGGTCACCAGAACTAGTGTCCACATTGGAAGACTTACCCTCTATTACTTTTCTGGGGACAGCCCAAAATTTGGCTTTTTTAATTTACTTTCACATTACTTGGTAATGGTAAATGGGACACATAGAGAGGGTGAATCCCCCTAACAGAAACACAGACAGCAATAAATACCTGACAGGTGTTCTAACCCAACACTAAAAAAAAGTTTTGCCTTTAGTTATATTCAAGGCTTTTTTTTAAATTCGAGAATAGGTGCAGGAACTCTCCCCTTTTTGAATCATCCCTCGTCTTCACCCCCTACCTACCTCGGAGCACCTTCCTTTGCTTCTACCCCCTACCCACCTACCCTTTTATAGAATATAGAGCCAAGTATAATTTTGTTGTGTCAAGTAATTTGTATGGAATGTGTTAATGAGCATGGGGGAGCTCTTGTCCATAATGAGGTATTGACACAGCTCCAGATGATCCACATTGGCTCACAATTGATATGATTCAGAAATATTTAGACAGAATAAAGGTGAATAAAGCACCTGGACCGGATGGCATACACCCACAGGTCCTTAAAGAATTGAGCTCTGTCATTTCAAAGCCATTGTTTCTAATTTTTAGGGACTCTTTAATGACTGGCATAGTACCACTGGATTGGCGTAAGGCCAATGTGGTGTCAATATTTAAAAAGGGGTCACAATCTTTACCAAGTAGTTATTGACCTGTTAGTTTAACTTCTATAGTTGGGAAGATACTGGAGAGTTTAATAAAAAAACACATAGATGAGTTCTTGCTGGAAAAAAATATTTTAAGCAACAGACAGCATGGATTCATGAAAGACAGAAGTTGTCAAACAAATCTGATCTCTTTATATGAGGGGGTGAGCAAGACCTTGGACAGAGGGGTGGCGGTGGACGTGGTATACTTGGATTTTGCAAAACCACTTGACACAGTTCCCCACACACGGCTAATGTGTAAGGTAAAGTCTACGAGCTTGGAAAAATCTGTATGTAAATGGATAGAAAACTGGCTAAAAGATCGTATTCAGAGAGTAGTGGTTAATGATTCATACTCTGAATGGTCTGGGGTCATCAATGGTGTACCCCAGGGTTCAGTGTTGGGATCCTTACTTTTTAATATATTTATAAATGATATGGGGTCTGGGATTAAAAATCCCATTTCAGTCTTTGCAGATGACACCAAGCTGTGCAGTGGAATAACATCCTTACAGGATGTCTCCAACTTACAAGCCGACCTCAATGCACTGTTTAATTGGGCAACTATGTGGCAAATGAGGTTTAATGTTGATAAATGTAAGATTATGCACTTTGGGGCTAAGAATATGCATGCATCATACATACTAGGGGGGGTACAACTGGGGAATCAATGGTGGAGAAGGATCTGGGAGTTCTGGTAGATCACAAGCTTAATAATGGCATGCAATGCCAAGCTGCGGTTTCTAAAGCGAGCAAAATCCTCTGTTGTATTAAAAGAGGTATAGATTCCAGAGAGAGATATCATATTACCCCTGTACAAATCATTAGTAAGACCTCATCTGGAATATGCAGTTCAGTTTTGGGCACCAATTCACAAAAAGAACATTGGGGAACTGGAGAAAGTACAGAGAAGGGCAACCAAACTGATAAGAGGCATGGAGGAGATCAGCTATGAGGAAAGATTAGAGGAACTGAATTTATTCTCTCTTGAGAAGAGGAGATTAAGGCGGGATATGAGCAACATCTATAAATACATCAGTGGTTCATATAGTGAATTCTGTGTAGAGCTATTCACCCTGAGGTCATCACAGAACACAAGGGGGCACTCTTTACATCTGGAGGACAAGAAATGTAATCTCCAAACACAGAAAGGTTTCTTCACAGTGAGAGTTGTGAAAATGTGGAATAGACTCCTTCATGAGTTGGTTCTGGCCAGCTCAGTCGATTGCTTAAAAAAAGGCCTGGATTCTTTCTTGGATACACAGAATATAACTGGATACTAACATTTATAGGTAAAGTTGGTCCAGGGAATATCCGATTGCCTCTCGGGGGGATTTTTTTCCCAGCAGGAGCAAATTTCTATCATGCTTTGCTGAGGAGGTTTTTTGCCTTCCTCTGGATCAACTGTGGGTATAAAGTGAGGAACAGAAGTATTTGAACAACCTGTGATTTTGCAAGTTCTCCCATTAGAAATCATGGAGGGGTCTGAAATTCACATTGTAGGTGCATTCCCACTCTGAGAAACAGAATTTAAAAACAAATTCAGGAAATCACATTGTATGATTTTTAAAGAATTTACAGTATTTGTCTTGCACTGCTGAGCATAAGTATTTGAACGCCTAAGAAACAGCAAGAATTCTGGCTCTCAAAGACCTGTTACTGTGCCTTTAAAAAGTCCACCTCTACTCCACTCATTAATCTAACTTAGTAGCACCTGTCTGAGCTCTTTAAAGACACCTGTCCACCCCACAGTAAGTCAGATGCCAACTACTACCATGGGCAAGACCAAAGAGCTGTCAAAAGACACCAGAGACAAAATCGTGAACCTCCACAAGGCTGGAAAGGGCTACGGGGCACTTGCCAAGCAGCTTGGTGAAAATAGATCAACTGTTGGAGCAATTGTTAGAAAATGGAAGAGGCTAAAGACGACTGTCAGTCTCCCTCGGACTGGGGCTCCATGCAAGATCTCACATCGTGGGGTATCACTGATGATAAGAAAGGTGAGGAATCAGCCCAGAACTACAAGGGAGGAGCTGGTCAATGACATGAAGAGAGCTGGGACCACAGTTTCAAAGGTCACTGTCGGTAGAACACTACGCCGTCATGGTTTCAAATCATGCATTGCACGGAAGGTTCCCCTGCTCAAGTCATCACATGTCCAGGCTTGTCTGAAGTTTGCCAATGACCATCCGGATGATCCAGAGGAGGCGAGGGAGAAAGTCATGTGGTCAGATGAGACCAAAGTTGAACTTTTTGGTCTAAACTTCACTCGTCGTGTTTGGAGGAAAAAGAAGGATGAGTTGCATCCCAAGAACACCATCCCTACTGTGAAGCATGGGGGTGGTAACATCATGCTTTGGGGGTGCTTTTCTGCAAAGGGGACAGGATGACTGCACTGTATTAAGGAGAGGATGAATGGGGCCATTTATTGTGAGATTTTTAGCAACAACCTCCTTCCCTCAGTCATAGCATTGAAGATGGGTCGTGGCTGGGTCTTCCAACATGACAACGACCCGAAGCACACAGCCAGGATAACCAAGGAGTGGCTCCGTAAGAAGCATATCAAGGTTCTGGAGTGGCCTAGCCAGTCTCCAGACCTAAATCCAATAGAACATCTTTGGAGGGAGCTGAAACTCCATGTTGTTCAGTGACAGCCCCGAAACCTGACAGATCTAGAGGAGATCTGTGTGGAGGAGTGGGCCAAAATCCCTGTTGCAGTGTGTGCAAACCTGGTCAAGAACTACAGGAAACGTTTGACCTCTATAATTGCAAACAAAGGCTTCTGTACCAAATATTAGCACTGATTTTCTCAGGTGTTCAAATACTTATGTTCAGCACTGCAAGACAAATAAATTCTTTAAAAATCATACAATGTGATTTCCTGATTTTTATTTTTTTAAATTCTGTCTCTCAGAGTGGGAATGCAGCTACAATGTGAATTTCAGACCCCTCCATGATTTCTAAGTAGGAGAACTTGCAAAATCGCAGGGTGTTCAAATACTTCTGTTCCTCACTGTAGGATTATAACTTTTTTTTTCCTATGATTGAACTGGATGGACTTTTTTCAGCCTGACTAACTATGTAACGAAAAATAAGAAACACAGTAAAATAGATCCTCTGCACCCATTAACAATAGATCCCCCAGCAACAATATACAGGCTCAGCAACAATAGATCTCAGCAACAATAGACCCCCAGCAACAATAGTTTGCCTCCACAACAGCAGACCTCCCAGCAACAATAGATGCTCCCACAACAAGAGACCCCTCGTCAATACCACCGCAGCAACAACAGATCTCCCAGCAGCCAGCATCAATAGACCACTCCCTCAACAATAGGTCCCTCCGATCAACATAGGACCTCCCCCTAGCAACAATAGATCCCCACCAGCAACAATAGACCTCCACACAAAAGTAGATTTGCTCCAGTGACAAGAGATCCCCCAGCAGCCAGCAACAATAGACCCTACAGCACACCCCAGCAATCCTTTACCATTAAATACATTCAGTGCTGGAGGTGCTGGAACTGTGTTTCCCCACATTTTAGCTGAAAAAAAAGCCCTGGTCATACTTTAATGCAAGTGGTAATCAAGTACATTGGAAGTACACCGATGGTTTGGATGGTTTTCAAATGGTTTCGGCAAGTCATCTTCAGAGTTGATTGGGTGGCGATACACCAGTTACAAGTTCCATACCAAGGGTGCTCTGCATTCAAGATTATGTTTTACAGTAATTTCTACAGATCAGACAGGAGGTCACTCCTTGGTTTAACCAGTCTTTGTTGGAAGGTCTTATAAACACTAGAAGACAGGAATGATGCTGAGTAAAGAAAGACAAAGAGCCCATATGGAAATATTTGGCTGTGCTCTTTAGAGGAGTTCCCATCACCAGGTAATACGTTGTATGACTAGCTGTATGGATCAATGTAACATCGCAATCATCGCTTACATTGCTGTGCTATGTCCAATTTTCATACACTGTAAAAGAGAAAATGCTGAATTTAGTTGTGGAATGTGCAAAAATGAATTTCATTCCTTTATAGGACCCAGGTGTTAATTATCGAAAGTAAGTACAAAGATCAGTAAACTATAGGAACCAATCAAAAATCAGCTTTTAATCAGACAAAATCCAATCTATAGCAAGTTACTTTGACTTAACACAATACATTACCTTTTGCATAAGACTGTGTTATATAATAAAACTTAAAAAATGGTACATCACAAAGGCAGACATGATAGGTTGGCTTACTAAAAATATTGAACGAAACAAGCAAATCGCATTAAATACATAAAAGTGCAAAACTGTAAAGGGGCACCTGATGATGTTACCTGTGATGAAATGCATAGGGTGGAGCCAAGCACACATGCTACTACGCATGCGTGAATGGCCAGCGACCACTTTGGAAACTGGAAAATTTGGGGAGGTTTTGCCAATCAATGGCTAATGATGTTTGCTTACATGTGAGTGCAACCATACTTTAAATATATGTTGTGATTATGGTTTGATACTCTGTGGAGCGTTCTTTCTTTGCATGTTTTCCACTACAAGTCCAAGCCTTATCCTGAATGGTTTAGCTACCCTATTTAAGGTCCATTGTGTGGAAGATCCTTATCTGCTGTTTTGGTGATCTGGAGGAGGATTCGAATGACTGGCTTTCTGGATTGTTTAACCACTTCCCGACCGGCCGTTGTATATAAGCGGCCGGACGGTGGCACTGCAGGGTCGGGTGGCCGTCTATAAACAGCCTCCCCGCACCCTGCTTGTGCGCGCTCCCTGGGAGCGCGCAGCACCGCGATCCGGTGCCCGCTGTGTCCTCCGGACACAGTGAAACACCAATCGTCGGACGGGACCTCTGTACGAGGTCCCGATCATGTGATCACTGATTGGCGAATCAGTGATCACATGCAAAGTAGTAAGCAAGATGTCACTTGTGACATCATTGCTTACTATGTGTGAAATCTGTGAATGATCACAGAGGTCACATGGTACAAGGCTATTCACAAAAGCCTTGTACGATGTGACAAGCTGTGAGCAATCACAGCTCACTCTGTGTGCATTCCTGCACTCATTGAGAAATACAGAGAGAAAGAGAAATGATTGCTTTTACATCCTATATGGGTGTAAAAGCAATCAGTGTAAAAAAAAAAAATCTTTATCACCCCCCACAAGTAGTACAGTGTCACCATGGTGACACTGTACTGCTAGGGTGACAGTATGTAAAAAAAAAAAATAAAAATAAAAAATAATAATATAAAAAAATAAAATAAAAATGTAAAAAAAATGTTTAAAAATTATAGTTTTTGCTTATAAACTAATTTTGGTTTTTTTTTTTTTTTTACTAAAAAAATAATGGAATAAATTTTGGCTAAGATTTATGATGAAATATTATTTATTTGCAAAATTTTATAAAAAAAACACTTTTTTAAAAAACATTTCATTTACATAGCAAAAAAAATACAAATCCCAGTGGTGAATAAATACCACCAAAATAAAGCTTTATCTATCTAAAAAAAATGGTAAAAAATTCATTTGGGTACAGTGTTGCATGACCGTGCAATTGTCATTCAAAGTGTGATAGCGCTAAAAGCTGAAAATTGCCCTGGTCTGGAAAAGGGTAAAAGTGTCCGGTCTGGAAGTGGTTAACAAAGCGCAATTGACCACTCTTACCAGGGGGTCATGCCTTTCTAGTAAGCCTTCTGTAGTAGTGGTTGGTGACACCACAAATGTCCTCACATTTCTTTTGTTTCATCACAGCCTCTGGTACTTTACTTTTCTTTTATTTCTGGATGGACTATTCCTGTTGATTAGAGAACTAACTCTGGCTCATCAAGGGACATGTCAGACCTCTGCAGACAGACCACTGCTTCCACACAGAGAGAAAATGTTCTTCTCAAAAGCATGATGGCAGGGGATATGCTATTCTACTCATTCTGTGGCTATGTTTCAAAGGAAACAAACTGTAGGACCATGTACACCTTTTTGTTTTGATGTCCCTGAAATGCATCAAGTTGATTTCAACCTAAATTTAGTTGGGATTTAATCCTTTAATTACTTAAATATCCCCTGTCATTTCTTATCCTTCAAAGGTGCCCCTTCCCCTCACTGTAACATTGCTGTCAGAGCACTGCTGGATGCCACCATCTTGTCTTTTATGTCAGAGGTCTCTGCAGCCTTGAACCTGTCTATCACCTGGATCTAGGGCATGCATGGCACAATCTGACAGAATGCGTGTTCATGACAATGACACAGTGGCTGTTGCTCTTCGCAAAGCCAGCACCTTGGCGAAGGAAAGGCATGATTTGTAAGTACATTTATGGCACTTTTCCCTGCTGAAATTGGTTGTGAAAAGTCAGAGGTGGTAACAGGATCTCATTAAAGAGAAGACTGACACGTGGAATTATGGTGCAATGTCCTTCTATATTTTCCACCCATAATATAACAATATTTATTGTGTAAACTCTATAATTACTTGTCATTACAGCAGTCTCATCAAAATAAAACATTCTGACTGCTGTACATAGGTGGAATCTATCACCAGTAGAACTTGGCAAAACTTCAATTACTCAGCCGAAAAAAGGTCATTTAATAGCCAAAGGTAAAACCTCTATTCCTGCAACTGTTCCTGGAATATTTTTTTTTAGACAACTGGAATCAAAGTGCATTAAAAGAAATTACGCTATTATTTTTGAAAGTATTTAGTACTACAATGTTTTAGAAAGGTTGCTTGCTTTTATGTGTTATATTTCCTGAACTACAGTCTGTTGTTTACTTGTTGTTTATGGTAGTAGAAAATAGCCTATTTTTGAACAAGAGCAATTGTATTGGGCAGAGCCAATTCTCCCGCCCAACTGAAATCCACTCAAGCATGCCTGAGGGATAAAGATCTGGTAGTTTGATTGTTTTGTCTGCCTCTATATTTCCAATGTTCCCCAATGTGATCCAGAAGATAAGTTTGGAGGTCAGATTGTTATATTTGTCAGTCCCAGTGCCCTAAATTGGGTTGGGCATTCCATTGTGAGTATAAAAATACATCCTATTTTGGAAGAATTTCCATTATACCTCTTTACCCTTTCTCTCTTCCTTACATCACCTTTCTTATTTTAGTTCACTCTTTGGTTTTACCCACTGCCTCCCATTTTTTTCTTTAATAACATTGCCTTATAGTTCTCTTCAGTTTTACGCCACCCCTGTCCATTATATCCCAACTTCATATTTTTCCCTTTCTGCCACTTAAAGTGATATTAAAAGGCTAGAATTTGTTATACTTGCCTGCTCTGTGCAATGGTTTTGTACTGAGCAGCACCGATCCTCCTCTTCTCGGGTCCCCCGTTGGTGCACTGGGCTCCTCTCCCCTGGCTCAGGTATGTATTTAGGGGGGGGGGGGCAGCTGCAAGGGAAGCTGCATGCAGAAGGATTTTTTCCCCTTGTACAAACCTTCTGCCTTTACAACCACTTTAAAGCTCAAAATAAAAATCCCTACAGATTTAGTCACATCACTTACCTGTAATGAAGGATGTCCCACACAGTACAGACAGCTGGATCCTAGTGAAATTTTTACTGCAGGGATTCCAAGAAAAAATCAAAACCAGCGCTCAGCTCTTTGTGCTAAAGAGGGACATGGTGTCTGTCACTCACTGAGGTACAGCCCTCTAAAGATCGGGGAATCTTGATGCTAACAAAAGAAAACAAAAAGAGGGGGTGCACACTCCTTGTGCATTACCATGATAAAAAGGAATTTATTAGAAAACCACAAATGCATACTCACAAACCAAAGGTGTTAAAAACAGATGCAAAGAACCAAACACGTCAGTCCCAGATAGTGGGGGCCCTTCAATGGGTAAAACTAACGCATTTCGGGAGTAATACTCCCTTCCTCAGGGAGCTATGAGGAAGGGAGTACGACTCCTGAAATGCATTAGCCTTACCTATTGAAGGACCCCCACTATCTGGGACTGACGTGTTTGGTTCTTTGCATCTGTTTTTAACACCTTTGGTTTGTGAGTATGCATTTGCTGTTTTCTAATAATTTCCTTTTTATCACAGTAATGCGTGAGGAGTGTGCGCCCCCTCTTTTAGTTTTCTTTTACTGTAGGGATGCCTGTCCTGAGAAAAGTTCTTCTATTGATTACCCTACCTGTAACATGATCTGTAACACAATCTTGTTCAGAGGGAGAGAGACCTCCCTCTCGCCTGAAGAATATTCTACAATCTTCATGTTGTCCTACAAATCATCAACCAGTAATAGATACCAGGCATTGGGTTTCAAAATTGTGACTCGGTGATATCATACCCTGATCACATTGCATGCTATTTACCCCTTAGTACCAGAGATTTGTTGGATTTGTAGATCAGTGTCGGGTGACATATTACACATCTTTTGGTCTTGCTTTATTTTTCAGGTCCATACAATCATTCAGAAATTCACTGACTACTCAGTACCAAAAACATCTACCTTTTTGTCTTTCATTATAATACAATTCTAATCAAAACTTACATGTAGTTATTGTAGTGTGTTCATCCATGCCTGCATCATGGAAGTCTGCATCTGCCCCATATGGTGAATCTGACAAGCTCCTTCAAGGGAACTGATGACAAGTTATGGTCTCCCTGGTATGACTGGAATTAATACTCCTTCACAGAGGAGTTCAAATATGTTATGGAGGGTTGAATTCTATTCAGTTGGACTCTTTTAATGCTGTTTCCTGGCTTTATCTGTCTCCAACTTTTCTTCATCTTGTCTATATGCTTCCGTCTAATTTTCTCTTCTGACTTCTTTCAAGCTAGGGGCCCACAGCGATCTTCTGTCTGGTGTACCGTCTTACAATACCTTCCTTCCCCTGGCTGCCCTCCCACCCATCCAACATAACTTTTCCTGCCTTTGATTGCTCTCCCATCTTGTTGTTTGTTAGTCCCTCTTGTTTTATCCACAGACTCCTATACCAGTTTTTCCTTTGGGTCTCCATTCTGTCATTATGGCCTCCTTTGCCCTAGTACAATGGTAAACTGATGACTTTTTCCTGCACTTCTACCATATTGATACCTCTCCTTTGACTTAGGTTACTGAGCCTTTTTGATTGCCTACAGATATTGTTACATAATACACTACTACAACTTTTGATGATGGTAAAAATTTTAGTTTTACTTTGTAACATTCTAATATAATGTTTTGCTTCACATGTGTGATGATACTCTCCTGCTTAGTACCATCTATCATGGGCATTGTGATTTCCTACTGTGGTACTGTCAGTACTAAAATAGTCAAAAAAGAATGCGTTACAATGTTAGTTGCCATGTAAATATGAAGGAATAATAATATATTGTATTTTTCTAAGAGCTCAAAGTTTATTTTTACATGCCTTCAATCGCAAGTCATTATATTAGACCAGGGACCCATTCCTTTAAATGTTTATTTGAAAAACAAAAAAAGTATATGTACAGTATCGTTTAAAAAAAATATGAAAAAAGCATGAATTTAAAGAATGTGTAAAGTTAAAAAAAATAATAAATTTCACAAGTCTTTTATTCCCATTTTCACTCCCACTTTCATTTTGTTTTCCCATCCATAATCAAGGGACCTCTAAACTGAAAAAGAACAAATCTGACCCTGATCTAGGGGAATCCCTGGAGCCACAACAGTTTTAATGTATTTTTTACCTCCCTTTCACATGACAGTACCTCCCCTCTGTCTTCTAGAACTCCTCCTGTCAATACTGCAGCTGATATCACTGTAATCAAGCACTAGAAATGTTACAGTATTTAGGGAGATGATACATTTCATGTAATATTCTATCTCTCTTGTACCTGTTCTTTGCACTTCTTTGCATCTCTTCCCAAACTGTATTTAAAATTGTGTTAAAAAAGAACAAAGTCTAAGTTATCTGTACTTGCTGCTATTAGAAGTAGTGACATCAACATGTGAGAAATGTGACATGGACATCCAGGCTTTAAAAATAGGATTTTAAACATTAACTTTATTGGTGTAAATGTACTGAACATTCCAATGTTTATAGCAGTCAGCGATTTATTACCAAATATGACTCCCCTGCTGCATATGCTAGTTTTATTACAAAATATTCCAGGTTTATAAAAAACCTCCTGTATAATATCATATATTTAGTGTGTGTATATATATATATATATATATATATATTCTTTTACTTTTAAATACACATCATATAATATAATCTTCCTGAGAACTGTTAATGTACACCTTTCAGTTGCAGTTCCTCTTCATCAACCTAGATCAGTCATTCTCAACTAGAGTTTCTCCAAAGTTAGCTAAGGGTTCCCTGAGCTGTGGCTAATTGACCTCCCATCTGATGGTGCCTGCATGGTTCTGGGCCCAGCACCATTTGGCACAGCCAACGGCATAATGCCAATAGACTTTCTGGCTACCTGTATATATGACATTCTGATCACCACTGTAAGGAGAGCATTCTTTCCACTAAACAATAATGAATTCATTTTAGCTGGAGTTCCCTGAAACCTGAACATTTGTTTTACGAGTTCCTCTGGATAAATAGGCTTGCCTGGATAATGACTATGGGAAAAAGCACAAGGTATCAGAATTGCTTTTTCTCCTTCTAAAAACATCTATAGATAGAGCTCAGCCAATGGACATATACAGTAATGTGAAAATTATGTGACTGCGCTGAGTTCTGAAAAAATCCAAACAAATTGTGAACCATAAAACAAAAGAAACAGTGAAACAATAGCCACACTCAAAAATACCAATATACAATTGTGTTCAAAATAATAGCAGTCAGACATCACTAACCTGATCAATCACTGATCACTGTTTTTGGTAGAAATTATATTTCTACATGGCAAATAATTTACTAGCAGGTGTAGTAGAGTAATAGAAATCCAACAGACCCAACAGTCATGACATGCATGCTGCTGATTCTGTGTCATTGAATCACTAATTGAAAGGGGCATGTTCAAAATAATAGCAGTGTGGAGTTCTATTAGTGAGGTCATTCATTCTTTGAAAAACAGGTGGCAATTATTGCCCTTATTTAAGGAAGGAAGGCAGCAAATGTTGTACATGCTGATTACAGTCACATTTCTCTCTGAAATTCTGAGGAAAATGGGTTGTTCCAGACATTGTTCAGAAGAACAGCGTACCTTGATTAAAAAGTTGATTGGAGAGGGGAAAACATATAAAGAAGTGCAGAAAATGATAGGCTGCTCATGTAAAATAATCGCAAATGCTTTAAAATGGCAACCAAAACCTGAAAGACATGGAAGAAAGCGAAAAACTACCATTCGAATGGATAGAAGAATAGCCAAAATGGCAAGGACTCAGCCAACAATCAGCTCCAGGAAGATGAAAGAAGGTGTAAAGTTCCCTGTGAGTACTGTTATAATTAGAAGACGCCTATGTAAAGCCAAGCTATCTGCAAGAAGCCCCCGCAAAGTCCCACTGTTGAAAAAAAGACGTGCTGGAGAGGTTACAATTTGCCAATGAGCACATTGACTGGCCTAAAGAGAAATGGCGCAACATTTTGTGGACTGATGAAAGTAAGATTGTTCTTTTTGGGTCTAGTGGCCGGAGACAGTTTGTCAGACGACCCCCAAACACTGAATTCAGGCCACAGTACACTGTGAAGACAGTGAAGCATGGTTGCGCAAGCATCATGATATGGGGATGTTTCTCATACTACGGTGTTGGGCCTATTTATCGCATACCAGGGATCATGGATCAGTTTGAATACATCAGAATACTTGAAGAGGTCATGCTGTCTTATGCTGAAGAGGAAATGCCCTTGAAATGGGTGTTCCAACAAGACAACCACCCCAAACACACCAGTAAACGTGCAACATCTTGGTTCCAGACCAACAAGATTGATGTTATGGAGTGGCCAGCCCAATCCCCAGATCTTAATCCAATAGAAAACTTGTGGGGTGACATCAAAAATGCAGTTTCTGAGGCAAAACCAAGAAATAGAGAAGAACTGTGGAATGTAGTCCAATCATCCTGGGCTGGAATACCTGTTCACAGGTGCCAGAAGTTGGTTGACTCCATGCATCACAGATGTACAGCAGTTCTCAGAAACAGTGCTTATACAACTAAATATTAATTGAAGATTTTGCTTTCCTTTGAATCACTTAAACATTTTTCAGTTTATATAGTGAATGTTTGAGTTTGTAAAGAAGAATACAAACACTGCTATTTTTTTGAACAGTGTAATATTCACTTTTCTTCATTTTTTTTTAGAGGAACAACACAAATTTGATATATTTTTCTTCATGTTTTGATTTGGAATAGAATGTGTAGTGTTCCCAATGCATTTGTGTGTATGGAAATAAAAGCTATTAGGATTTTGAACTTTATTCACTTTTTTCAACACACTGCTATTATTTTGAACACAACTGTAAATACTCATTAAGTGATATCCAGTTGTTGCGCTATTGATAAAAAATATACTAATCGTGAGTCACTTATACTTTTGTAGAGATGTGCTGGTTGCTTTGAATATTAAACAGCAGTTGCAAAGCATTTTTTTTCTTTTCCCTCTTTGTGAGTGACAGACAGGGAAAGCAGGACTGTGCTCTGATTGGTGGTTGCTACAGCTGAGAAGGATCCACCCATAGCAGCACTGTTGCAGCTGGACTTATGATTGGCTGTGGAGGAAGAGAGGAAAAAGGAAGAAGAAGACATGTGGAGAAGAGACATTTTGGGGGGACCGCATGGAGCAAGGGCTCCTGGTGTAAAGTCACAAGAGACTCACTCTCTGTGCTGCTAGAGCCCATGGGCTGGGCTGGGAGTGTGTAGCAGAGGAATTGTTGCAGGAGGACAGTGTGCAAACCAAGGATTGTCCTTCTTGACACTCAGGATTACAGCCACTCAAGTGCATGTGTCTCTCAAAGTCTGGAGCTGCTGGAAGAGAGAGGATTTCTACTACTGTCTAATGCTATCTAAAGGACAATCTAGAAACAGTGAGTACTCTGTGATGAAAGGGGATTTTGATATTGCTGCATTTGTTGTTCATCTCTGGAGAATGGTCATGAGAAAGCCTGCTCTCTAATTCTCAGAGTGACACAGATCTTGGAAAGCCAAAGCTGCTCAGAGAGAACCCTGGCTCTGTATATTACTGGTTTGTCTCCTCAAGACTTGTGCTGTGGCTGAAGAGTGTGTTTAGTTCCAAGTCCTCACATTCAAGCTTGCTGCACTGAATATACCGAGCAAGTATCAGTATATCAGGATTTCACCTGTATGGTAAAGATTTTGTTGAAGTGTTATTTTTCTATTGCAATGTTCACTGGAAGATTCTGCTTAAAGGAGACTGTGCTATCCTGCTACCCCTGAATTACAAATACTCTCCCATGCAGAGAGTGAGCGCTCTTCCATTGATTAAAGGGCTCCATCGTTGACAGACTTTAAGTTTCATTCCACTGGCCAGTGCTTAGGTAGGACATTTCTATAGTCTCTATTTCACTACACACATGGAGGATTATTGTGGACACGGCTGTTCATCATAATCAGAATTTTGTCATCAAAAGACTTTTTCATTGTTTGATGATTCACGTATTTTGACTTCATAATATTATTGGTAGGAGCACATTTAAAGTATAAGTGACTCACTATTAATATATTTTTTTATCAATAGCGCAACAACAAGTGGACATATACAGTACATGCAATCTACACTGAATGATTGGGACCACTTGCTGCTCACTCTTTCTGCCATGAACTAACCTGTTTTTAAAAAGTGCTAATAATATTTCTAGCAATTGGGGAGATTTACTAAAACTGGAGCAAACACAATCTGATGCAGCTGTGCATGGTAGTCAAACAGCTTCTAACTTTACTGAAAATATATATAAGTAAGCACTTCTGAACAAAAGTTGCTAGCACCAAAAAAGTGACACACCAACCTTATAAATGGTACAGAAAAAAGAATAGTGCAGTTCTAAATGATAAAATTACCTTACATATAAAAAAATCAACAATACATAATGTGTGCAAAGCAAATCACTCCCAATCACATATGAACTGATATTCAAATATTGATCAAAAAGTGATAACAAAATAAATGAAATGAAAAAGTCCAATCAAAACAGTGTATATCCAAATTCATATAGTGTCCAAAACATTGTATAGCGAAAGAGATGACCAAAAATCTTCTTCCCCGTACCACCAGCTATGTGCGCTCCTCTACCTATATGCACTCACCAGAAGGCTAAAATACAAATGCTTGCATCATAGCAGACGTAGATTCCAGCATCCCAGTCCCTGATCACCTGTTCAAAAGTCCTAAATGGAAAGGAGTTCACACCACAGAGCCCAAACATAAGTATATAGTGTAGTATATTTTGTTAAAAGCTCTGTTAAACGAAGCTAAAAACAATCACATGGATGCATCAAACAAACAATCACTTCCGATTTACAGAGATGGCCGCCATTCCGAGTACCGGAACGGGCGGCATGACGTCAACTTCAGCTTGTTTGATTAAGCTTTGACAGTAAAACCTGGAAGCTGATTGGTTTCTATGCAGAGCTGCACCAGATTTTGCACTCTCCAGTTTGAGTAACTCTCCCCTAATGTGTGTTTCCTAATTATTGTCAAATAACTAAAATAAAGGGTAATAAAGTGTTTAAAGAATTTACCTGTTTAAATATTTTCTTTCGCCGTGCAAACAATCCAAAGGAAATGATAAGGGCTGCTACCACCACTGCACCAGCGATTGCTTCCACTGGAAGTCCAGGCTGTCTCTCTATGAATGTGAAACAATACTCCACTTAGAAGCACGAAAATATGTTCATTCCTTTCACCTTATATATAGAAGCAACTTAACCTGAAATAAAGCACTGTCAACAAAAAACAGAAACCAATATACCCCCAAAACAAATTAAACCCCAAACTACCAACCCCGGAAACAAAAGCCTTTTCATATTTTTTTTAAGGAAGGCCTTGTAGCAAAAACAATTTAAAAAATGGGGACAGCTTCTACAAGTGATCGTTAACCTCAAGTCAGCCATAAAGTAAAATGAAAGACAAAGTTTTCATTATTAAAAAACAAAAAAGGCAGCAAAGGGGCTGATTGACCAAAGAGCTAACAATCAGAATTAAAGTACAATTTCCTAACTCGCCCTAATTTTTCCCTTTGCAGTTTGTCAGCTTTTAGTTCCCTGAAACTGTGGCTGCTCTGTGCTCCTCTTTCATATTGAGGGGATTAACCTAACCAAAAGCCCCTCATTGGCCACATCCAAGCCTGCTGGTCCAAAGGCCATGGTACATTATTTATTTATTTATTTCAGGTACTTATATAGCGCTATCAATTTATGCAGCGCTTTACATATATATATATATATATATATATTGAACATTGCAGTAAATGGGTCGTGGGTTCGATTCCCGGCCATGGCACCTCCTGCGTGGAGTTTGCATGTTCTCCCTGTGCTTGCGTGGGTTTCCTCCGGGTACTCCGTTTTCCTCCCACACTCCAAAGACATGCTGGTAGGTTAATTGGATCCTGTCTAAACTGGCCCTAATATGTGTATGTATGAATGTGAGTTAGGGACCTTAGATTGTACACCCCTTGAGGGTTAGGGACTGATGTGAATGTACAATATATATGTAAAGCACTGCGTAAATTGACAGCGCTATAGAAGTACCTGAAATAAATAAATAAAGTCAGGATCCACCCCAAAGTCTGGAGTGGCACCTGGCTCAGCATCTTAACGAGCCACTGAGAGCCTGAGCCAGCCACTCCCTCCCCCTCCATAACCCAGTGCACCAGTGAGCATGGGGGGCAGAGCAGACAGTGGTGACTGACAGTCACCACTCTCTGCTCACAGTGCTGGTGAGAACTCAGCGGTCATGTGATCACACTTAGAGCCGTCAGGGAACAGATGCAGCATCGGACCGATGCTGCATCCGCCTAGGTAAGTATAAATGGAGGAAAAAAAATAAAACCATACTTCTCTTTTTAGGGAAGCCTTTGCCTAAAAACTAATAAACTAAGGTCCAAATTTTATTTATAAGCTGAAACTCTGCAATGTGTCTTTAGATTGTATGTATTCCCATAACATTGATCCTATGTTGTTGGCTTCTTTACTTTAAGGCACAGTGCACCTATCCTTTTTGCCCCCTTGTCCTGACTTAAGAAAACCTTACCACCCCCTGCAAAGATGCACATTTATCGTATGGCTGCATCTGCAGCGTTTCTTTACACCCTAAGTACACAGTAAGTACTGTATTTGGGGGAAGGGGGGGATTCTACTGCTACTGGGACATTTTTTTACCTTGTGAAATAAACATCCTGTCTTTAGAACCATTTTAAGCTGACCTTTCCTTTTGCAGGGCTAGTCTTGGCCCTAATAAATCCCTTTGCATTATTACAGATGTGTTGGTGGGTGTCAGGTTCAGTTCAGGGTGGGTCCCCATTGGGATCTTACCTCCAACTATCAGCTCAAATCGTAATGTAGTTTCATTTCCACTGGAAGTAACTGCTACGCAGGTGTAATTAGCTGTGTCTGACATTTCTGCCTTCGTGATGATGAGTGTCCAAGTGTTGCTGCTCATATGTTGTTCAAAGCGGGATGGAAAAGCCACAATGCTGCCATTTTGTCTCCATGACATTACAGCTGCTGGGTTGGCCTTGAATCCACAAGTGATTTGGACTTTTTCACCTGCTTGTGTAATAATCTTTGTATCTCCGGACAAGATGGGCTCAACTGAAAAAGAGAGATGTTAACTCCTTCTTCACCAATATGCAATAGGTAATAATTAGTGGTTCTTTAAACAAAGACTTTTACAATAATTAACTGTAGAGACTTCACTTACACAAGACATTTAGCTGTACAGACCGTTTAATTGTCATGTCATTCTTCAATAGACAGGTAAAGCTTACTCCATGGTCATCAGGTGCTACTGCTGGCAGACATATTGTGCTGGAGTTCAGGCTGTTTTCAGGTTTTATATCTACTTGTTGGGTTCCACGGTACCAAATCAAGGTTTCAGCATTAGAATTGTTGATGACATTGCAGTTGATTGTTTTTGACTGATTGACTTTGAGATCAAAACGGTTATCAAAACCAAAGCCATTTAATAGCAGCTGAAGTGCTGCAAAAAAACAAAACAAAACATAAAATTACTGATAATACCATAAAAGAAACCTGTCCTGAAAGATTTATGTATTCCTTCCAACAAGATTTTATCACATAGGAAGTGGAGAGAAATTTATAACAGCAACACAACAAACTTTGTTGTAGTAGAGTAGAGCAAAGCAAGAAAGATGTTTATTTCTGTCGATGACCCTGTTGTGGATTTACCCTCACTGACCATTGTTACTGGACAGAAAGTGAGGGAAAAATGTCCATAATGGAGCTCCAGATAGTTATAAAAGGTTCTAACCTGTTTTCCAATATTTAAAAAAAAAACTGGGCTTGACATAACCTTTAGTGTTATTCATGCAGTCAGAACAAGTTCCTTTATACTGTTTCTCTGATATAAAACATACATATAATCAAGTTAAAAAACATGAAATATTATACTAATCTACAAATATGCACATTTACTTCACTTGAGATAAATATGTCTATGGAAGAAGGTCAGAACCAAATACTCTTCAGTATCTTATTTGAATCCAATGCCACATAAGAGAAAAGCATGGATCCAGTGACAGGACAAGTAATGGCTTTGATTAACTGTTTTGGGTATCAACTTCTGGTTCAGGAGTTCGTCCAAACACTGGATGCTTAGCCTGACAGGACTGAACATCATATATAGTAGTGGGTTTTTATCTCCATACTATATATGACAGTTTCCCTCTTCTGTCAATGGTTGTTAAGGAAGTGGCAGGAGTTGGCAGCTGATGTGTCCATAGCAACCAGTGACATCTCCTGGCTCTATTTATTTACTGGCTGGGAATCCCAGGCCATGTGGCGGGGGATAGTTTAATTTAAAAAATAGTGTCAGATTTCCTCCATATTTCATATTAGGCCCTTCAGCTTTGGTATATATTTTAAGGAAGAACCCTTGTAAAAAATCAAGAAAAGGCATGAGGTCTCCCAAAAATCATATGAGGCCCTTTTCTGGCTGGCTGGGAAAGTAAGGAGCTACCAAAACCAGAACCATACCAGGTCAAAAACCTTCAACATGCGGGGAGGGTATCTTGTCAGGGAAGACCTTCCCAGCAAAGCTCCTTATCCCCATGTAGATGGGAATAAGGGCCATGTAACCACAATCTGTCTCTCTGACCCACTGTCACTGGGAGAGGAAGGAAGGAATTAAATCTGACAAAGCTTGTAACCATCCCATATACTATTCAAAGACAAAAGACGGTTTAGCTTCAATATATGCATACAGTTTATGACCGTATTTTCAGAATGACTCCTATGTGTAATATGTAGCAGGAGTCACGGTGCTTAGAAAATAAAAGCTTTTTATAGACAAAGTACAATGGTTTAGGTATCTCCTCCAGTGTGACACAGAAGACAGTTGAACTACAGCAAAATGGTGGTAAGGGCTGTCACTACTATGGAGGACGTTATGAACCGTTAGGTACACAATAGTAATACTATACCTTACGAGGAGGAGGAGGGTCCCTTTGAGAACATACACGTGCATGTTACGCATCAGAGAGGAGCCTACATGCTGATGTCACACCACCAAGGCTCTGCATGGTCCGGTGGCCAGTCATGTAAGTTCGGCCGCTTTGTTCTTTATGTACTACGCTTTGATTTTTATTGCTATGTGAATAAATTACTACACTATATACATATCCTTGGGCTCCGTATGTGAGCGTTTTTATTAAGGTGCATCTTCTACACTTTCTGCTGGAGTCCACCACAAGGAAGGAGGGAAGGAGGCCATCACAGATCTTATTTTGGGAGTATGTTTGCCAGATTTCTGGTGAGTGCATAAGGGTGAAGGTCCCACAGAAGAGGTGTCACCACTGGATTGTTGTCACTGATTTTCATGTTCAACAATCAAAGGACTTTATTATTTATTAGTCACTTTGAACTATTCACTCTTTGGTGCTTATTGACGTATGTTACTACTATTACTATTGTATACCTTATGGTTCATAATGTTATCACATGATTCACTAGTATTTTGTGATTGCATATTGCTATATACAATTTACATGCAGCATTTTTTTAGCACTGCACATTCATTTCTTTTTCACTTCCAAGCGCTCACTATACCCTGTTTGTTTACTACTATGGAGGAATTTATTTAATTTGGTTCATGTTATTGGGATACTGCAGCTTTCCAGCCAATGCATTTTGTTGGTTACCACCCATGGTAGACTCCCTAAGTGAAGTTCTCACACATCTAGCATCCAATACTACTCAATCAGAAGAAGGCAGGAATATCACTGAACTTGAGATCATACCCTTTAGCCTTGGGTTGCATTTTAGTAAGCACAACATCCGCTTATCCCCTAAATACATTTTGAGAGGTAGAGAGAATAGGAGCAAGGTTTTCTTTTTGTAAAGTGACTAGCAGTAGGTGGAGCTGTGGAAACTATAAAGCTGTATTAACAAAGATGATTGTTATCAGCGTGTCTCTGTTCCTAGGGTATAGAGGAAAGTCATTAAAGCATTCTACACCGCAGTGATGACATCTGAATTAAAGCTGTTCCAACAAACACCTATCATCTTACTTCAAAGTCTATGTCCAGCCAAAATAAAAGTTTTAGAATTTTTAAATATAGTGGGAAAAGGTTAGAACCCTCCTTAGGCTTAAACATCTATATGTTTTATAAACGTTGGAAGATTTTCCAGGGTACAATGCCCAGATTACATGTTATAAGCATTATGACCAAGCAGTAATCAAATGACATAAAACAAAGAAACAGTTGGTGCTCTGTTAGCATACTCAGAGAAGACTGAATGGCGATATAAGATAATAAAGCGGTTAAACTTACTGCAAGGTATATATATTTTTTTTAGGCAGAGTAGGGAAAAGTTAGAAACCTGTAAGCTTTCTATTGCTGTCTGCTGCCATTACCAATTTTTCATCACTTCTTGTTCATTGAAACTTGTCAGCAGTACAAGAAATGAAGATAAAACTGTTAAATGCAGTTCCGAATGCAGTAAATTACAACAGGGATTTCAACTTATTGTCACACTATCAGAAACAAAAAAAAAAGTTTGGCATGAGCATACACTAAAGGAATAATAAGAACTGAGCATTTGTATGTGACACAGGATCTCTATATTTTTAGTAAAATGCGTTATAGTGAACATTTTATTTTAGTTTTCTTCCACCTTGGCTTATTGCCCAACAAAAGGTTTCTCAGTTCCATCAAACATAAAAAAGAGAGCTTGCAAATAATTAAGGGTGTTCAGAGATATATTTGTATTTTCTTGCTCACTTGACACAGTGAAGACCCATATTCTTTTCAGAAGGATTAACATTATCATCACACTTGCATGGAAACTCCCTAAAATAATTATATACCCATCCAGCCACTGAGACAATCACTTCTATGACACAGAGGGTCCCAATTAGGACATATCAATTTAAATTAGAATTCACCTTTAATGCAAAACATTCCAATATTCCACTTTGCACTAGATACAAACCTCACCCCAATTCTCTGGAATACCCCTAAAGTTCCTTATCGAAATGGAAATGTTCTATCTTGTAAAAGTCACATTTACACAGCTGATTTAGAAAGGGAAATGTTTGGCCTTATACATTTATAAACTCCAGATTACTACTCATATCACCAGTATTAAAATCTAGCACCAGCTGTCATCATATATTGTTACAATCACTGATTTTGCAGTGCGGATTACCCACCTCTTACTTGATAGACGAGAACAGAAAACACAGTTAATACCAGCAGATATCTCATTGTTGTTAACAAGTGCTAGAAGAGAGAAAAAACAAATCAATACATCAGCTTTGGTTTCCTTTCACACAAAAACAACTGTAAAAGAAAACAAAATAAGTTTGATGCTAAAAATTATATATGGGGGCACTAAAAAGGGTTGAGTAGCTGCTGTGTGCACCACATTTCTGGTTCAGAGAAATTGCATCCAAATGTTTTTGTACATTAGGAGAATTTGGCCTTTTGTCTCTTTTCCAGGTTGCAATTTGCTTATTATTTTTCTTCACTTTATATTATTATTTCCACATTTTCTTGAATTGTGCCCTATTTATAAAGAGAGGTGCATGGGCTTGAGATATGATGTAGCAAACCTAATTACTTGTAATACAGCCACTCCTTATTTGCAGATTTTTAAGGAATTTTTCAGCTATGTTAGCATTATTTACTAAAATTATGTTTTTTTTTCTGATTTTATCACACTTTTATTCAAAATTTTAAAGACTGGGTTCTACTTAAAACTCAAAAAGACAGAAGGATCATAAGGGTCTACTTTCACAGTCTGTATTCATACTGAAAATCAAAATCAAGCAAGCTTTTGTCCTTCTGCTCCAGGAGAGATTTTTGTCCTCCCTGAGCTCACCTTAGTACACCTGCGTTACCGTTTGACAGGTATACTGCCCCAGTTAAACTCCCCACCTGCCATTGTCCTAGGAGCGGGTCATGCCGCTTAGAGCCAGAATCGAGAGCCCCTCAGTTCATAAATGTGCTGGAAAACAGCTAGCATAAATGCTCCCAGGAGGGCCTTACATTAAAATGGAGTACAAATTTCACTATTGCACCCAATATGACATTTTCAGAAATTAATTTTTCTGTTTTAAGTAGAGTAGCACTGTGTTTTATTCTGTCAGGTAGTAAAAGGTCACTAGGACTCCTATAGAGTAATTGTATCTTAATGCCAATGTGGCCAACTCTCCCCTTTTTTATCATGGCATAGTAACAAATCGGTATAACTTAGCGAATTACCAAGGCCCCATCAAATTATGGTGCCTGAGTTGGATTTTACAGATCAATTAAACATTTTTCAGTTCAAAACATTGTACATATTAAAAAAAAACACAAGACTGAAAAGATCAATTTCAAAATTTAAGGACTAAAACAATTTTGTATATCTTTGTTATGAATAGTTTCAAAATCTATCTAGGAAGCCCAATAATATGACCAGTTAATTAAACTAAAGCAAAAGCTGTTTATTATGACATTTTCTTAGATATTACCTGTACAGTTTCTTGGGCCAATAATGTTGAAGGTCCAAGTATATTTCTATTTTCCTACATTAAAACATTCCACAAAGGTTTTACATGACATGTATTTCCCAGGCCTTCTGGAAAAGACATTCTACAGCCCTAGAATCATCTACAATAAAAAGAGAAGCAACCAAATAATTTATAAAATTAAATCTCTTACTGTTGAAAATTACCTGGGGCTTCTTTGATGAGCTATCTCCACAATGTCAGCAGGTTTGTGTTCTTTGGTGCTGTTCTTATTCCCTCTAAACTCTATATTGACTTCAGGGTCAACGCCTGAGAAGTTACAGGTCAAGGTCTACCCTGTTTTATGGGCTCTGAGTAAATGTAAAACCACTCTCGAGAGGAACATTCTGCATTGTTGAGCATAGACAAGCTCGTTTCTGGTCTATTTAATGGCTTTGGGTGAGGCCTCAAAGTGACTATGAATTTCAAAGATTTCTGACATCTAGAATTGTTTCCGTGCCATTCACCCCTGTAAATTTGCTCAAGGTTCTAAAAGTTTTCTCTGTAGTCTCAGAAGAAAATATTTGTATGAAAACAACCTATCACTAATACTAAATCCCCAATACTTGGAAAAACACCATTCTCCCTATTGTATGAAGATCCACTACTAAATCCTGACACTCAAAAGACCATGTTTCAGAATTAGTGTTGTGAATTGATCAATGTGAGTCACCACAACCCATTACACTTCACTTACCTGCAAAAGGTAAAAAAAAAAAAAACATTTGGGTACTTCTGTGTAACATAACTGTTATAGTTTATACACGTTCGTTATTATATGTATATTATATTATATATAATCAAACATATATTTCTATAGACAAGCAGAAGATGAAATAACAGCTTCCTTGCTCTTAGCTCCTGTATAATGTACACAATAGAGGCTGCATATCACAGGGCTGCCAATAAAATAAAACATCAATGCAAAACTTCCAAACCCAGGTAGAAACAGAATTTCCTCTCGAACAATGTTTCCAGTCAAGGCACCCTTTAAAATTATACACAACCTCAAGGCACCCTGGTGCTGACTAATATTCCAATGTTTCTCTTCCTCACTCGCTAATGTGATCCCAGTGCTGATGGAGGGGCAAACTGTGTAAGTGCCCGATGTCCTGCTAAACAACTGATGATGTCATTGGTTGTTAGGACGCAGGTGGCTAAAAGGTTGTAATGGTGCACAATGAAAACTTGCACATGTGTGTAACAAAAAGGCAGGCTTGATCCACACGCTGGCTTGTATAGTTTTTGGGCAATTATTAGGCATTTTGTCAAGGCACCCCTGAAGAAACCTGAAGGCATCCTGGTTGAAAAAGACTGCTCCAGAAAAATGGCTATGAAAGTTATGCAGAATCATTGAAAATGTAGACAACCAAATGCAAGGTTTTCTGATAAAGCCAGTAATCCACCTATACTAACCTTCCCAAAGTGTAGAACCATCTGGGATTATACAGTAAGGAGCACAAAAAGCAACAAGGGAAATGTAACATGACTTTTAAGACTTTAAAGGCAAACAAAATTATAAATGTAGAAATTACATTGTTCAAAATTAAAGTATATGTAAACCCTCACTCATTCAGTTTAAAATAGAAATGCAAGACAAAATGTGTGTGCGCGTGTACTATATAAAAAAAAATATATTTTTTTTTTTTTATAAGTGATCACATACCCTCTGTTATCAGCTGCATAAGAGGTAGGGATGGAGACTGCAGAGGGGTGTGTCAGTAGGTAGCAGAAAAATAACAATACACAGGGGTAGATTTACTAAAACTGGAGCACACTGAATTTGGTGCACCTGTGCATGATAGCCAATCAACTTCTAACTTCAGCTTGTTCAGTTAAGCTTTGGCAATAAAACCTGGAATCGGATTGGTTTCTATGCAGAGCTGCACCAGATTTTGCACTCTCTAGTTTGAGTAAATAACCCCCTCTGATCTTCCCAGTGAAGAGCTGTGCAGGGTGTGTGAGTGTGGGACTCTGACCAAGCTGAGCTGGATGTACTCTCATGCCTAGCGTGGTCAGTTTGAAATAGAAAAGCAGGGGGACTGGCAGAAACACCAGGGATTTCATAAAGGAATAAATACAAAGACAACAGGATATTTTGTAACACAAGTACATGGTACAACAGACACATATCAGGAATATGAAATGTTGGGTAAAAACCCCTTTAAGAGTCTACTTTGCTTCTTGGTGTACATGTACATTGAGCCACATATTTCATATTATCAGATCTAAACATGAACATTATGTAGTGCAATTTATTTTTCCTTTTGGATTTTATTAAATCATAAAAAACTATGTGCCCCATGCAGTAGCGGGTGCAAGCACATTTCACTTGGTAACCACTACAATCAGGATTCTAATTTTCTTGGACATGATTAAGTGCACATAAGGCACTAAAGACCTGATATAGGAAAGGATTTAGTCACTAATTTAACTGGGGATGGTGATAATTGTAATCTATTTTCTGATGAGAGGACTGTATGATGTCTTTGATGGAGACAAAAGGAACCTCTTGGATTCAGTGACAAAAACAAAGTTTATAAATATATAAAATAAAAGGGGTTTAGAGAACACTGAGAATAATTTATTGCTCCATCAAAATATAATCAAGCAACTTCAGTGATCCTTGTTCTTTTAATTACTGAGCTGCACTGTGTAGTAAAAATGGCGATATGTCTATGTTCAGGTCCTAAATAGCCTCCACATGTATAACACTGAGAAACTGAAGAGGTGTGACCATATCTTAACTCCTGCATAAACTCCTGCTTAAAAAAAAAAGGATTTGTAATCCACATATATTGTAACACACTGTAAGTAAAACTTTTTTCATTTTGGATTGAGCAAAGGAGGGTTATAACCCCCCTGGTAAAACTTTTTTCAGTTTGGATTGAGCAGGGGAGGGTTATAAACCCCATCAGACTTGTTATGCCATCTGTGTCCTATTGTGGAGATTTCCCGTCACTTCCTGTTTCTTAGCCAAACAGGAAATCCCTGCAAACGAAGGCAACTCCTTGGAGGCCCCCAGGTCACCAGAACTAGTGTCCTCATTGAAACATTTCCCCTCTATTACTTTTCTGGGGATTAATTTGCATTCACTTCAGTGATAGTAAACAGGACAAATAGAGAGGGTGAATCTCCCTAACAGGGGCACAGACAGCAATAAAAAATGACAGGTGTTTTAATCCCTCTCCACTCTATTCAAAACTGAAAAAAAAAAGTTTAGCCTTTAGCTGCGGATAGTAATCGTGATCGCTTTTCTGGTGGGAGGTCTGTATGAGGCAAAAGACTCCTGGATTCAGTGACAGTTACTTTTTTTTTTACTCCCAAGCAAGGCTTGAATTAGGAATCCCTTAAGTAATTGTCATCATATGTTGATTATACAAAATACCAAATAGACTGTTCACTCTACAAAAGAAGCTGCACTTTGCATGGAAAATTTCCCCATGCGAGTGAAGCAGATTGTGGATCCCCAACCGTTTTCCTTTCCAAATAGTGGTGAGCATTGAGATTTGAGAGTGAACAGCTGTAGATATACAAGAATGTTTTCTTTAGTGCAGTCACTCTCAACTAGGGTTCTGAAGAACACTAGGGATCCTCTAGCTATTGCTAGGGTCCCTTGAGCTTTCATTGACTGACCTACCATTTGATGGTGCCTACATAATTCCAGGGCCAACGTCCTTTTTAGCTGTCTATAAGAGTGGCACTCTGATCACCACTGTACGGGCTGACTTCCACCTACCAACTGGCCTTAGGGTTTGCCTACTGACCCCCAATGAGTCAGGTAAAGTAAGGGTTCCTTGAGACCCGAAACAGATTTGAGGGTTTCCTCTGGGGTAAAAAAAGTTGAGAAAGACTGCTCTAGTGACTGCTACTTGCTATGTGCTAGATCTCTTCCAGATGAGGCTCATCTAAAGTCCTTGTTGTGCCACACCTCTACCTCCTGGTCAACACTCGGAATGTCTACTGCAGGACACACATCTCATTACCATGACACCAAGCTTTAAAGTGTTTTCATATTTCTATTCACAAAGCTTTCTAAATGTCATTCTTAGTATAGCTTGCTAATACATGTCAATTTTATATGAGTCTAGCTGATAAAGGTTAAGTACCTCAGCCATTGTACATAGAAATCCCTGATCATGCAGAGCTCCAGTCAGGGAAATGACAGGTTTATATTGTTATGAGGTCATACTTTCCTCTTTTTTAGCTTCACAATGTAAGTTAAAGATTATAGATTAGCTCCCCTTGATTGTGTGGGAACATTTTTCATTGTTGCCAAAGAGATCAGTGTTCAGGCTTGTTCATTTGGATGGCTGGGGGCAGGAAACACTTTCATTCTTGGTGATAACGGTAAACAGGACAAATAGAGGGTGAATCTCCCTGACAGGGGCAGAGATGGCAATAAAGCCTGACAGGGGTTCTAACCCCTCTCTACTCTATCCAAAACTAAAAAAAAAACGTTTTGCCTTTACTCATACTTTATTTCCTACCAACTTCAATTATCACTTCAGAAGCTAGTGGTATTTTAACGTGAATACCCATGTGGAAACCTTTGTCATTTGGCCATGTACCACATCGCTGGAATATTGCTGCGATGTTGAAGCCTATTTTAAATTTTGACCAGTAAACATTATCCTTTCATAGGAAAAGTATTTATCTGTGATATTATGTACTACTTTTGCAGTCTGTATATTGTTATATTCTCTCCATGTGAGTTATTGTTAAACAGATCTTACTTACACGTTTTGCCTACAGGTTTTGCTTGTGTTGTTCTTTCTAGGTTGCTAGATTTTTCCTTTAGAAATTATCAGTAAATCTTAAATTTCACCATAATACTCTATATACCTGGGGTCTGCAAACCTTCTAAGCAAAGGGCCAGTTTACTGTCCTTCAGGCTTTGGGGGGGGGGGGACTGTGGCCAGTGGGAGTAGAGAATGCTCCTGTTTCAGTACCCCATCCTTGGTTTTATTTGGAGGAACAGTGCCCCACCATTGATATCAATGAGAAGAATAGTGCCTCATTGATGGTGTCAGTAGGGAGAATAGTATTCATCATTGGTGTAATAGCACCCCGGGCTAGGGCCAGAGAAGGGCAAACAAAAGGCCACATATCTGGTCCCTGGGCTGCAGTTTGGAGACCACTGCTATATACCATTATATGTCTGTACATTACAATAAGCAGTTTGTGTATTTCTATAGGTCTTGAATGATTATAATTTTCCATATATGTATTTATATTTTTGGCGACTTTTGCATTTGTGTCCACATCCAGGCAAGAAACATATACCTTCCTTAAAGCAAAGTTCCAGCTGACAAAAAAAAAATTAAAGTCAGCAGCTACAAAAACTGTAGCTGCTGACTTTTAAAATACAGACACTTACCTGTCCCTCAGCCCAGCGGTCTCCTCACCATGAAAAAGGGGTGTGAAAAGAAATTCACAAGAAAAGCAGTTACATTATGGACAGAAAGCGATACCCAGAAATTTCAAAAAAATTATGCTTTATTGCAAATAATGCACGTTAGACATTTAGGTAAATACCACAGTTAGCCATCACCACAAGATGAGGCAATACCAAAAAGTATGACCTAAAACAAAAATTATTAAAAGCAAGACATCATGACCGGCTATGAGTACAGTTGTACTATAAATACAATGACACTAGGTCTAGTGTATATACAGCACAGGCACATTGGAAACACCACCATGTAGGGGATGTACACAAAATTGTAACCTTAGAAGGCTATACATCAAATATGCAAAATGTAGAAACATTGGTACCCGTATAATATGGACTGAGGGGCCCAACTATGCAATACTAGTGTGCTAGTGAGTGATCCAACTCAGGGCAAGGATCCAAAAGAGACATATGCAGCACAAAAATTGATTGCTAATGTAAGCCCCAATAAACTGATGCTGTGATGTGTTAACACACACTATCATGCAGAAAAATAAATATATAGCTTTCTCAACAGGGATGAGTGGTTCTTGACTGATAAATTGACAATAGTGTCCAGAGATAACATTATAGAAAAAACTTAATGACAATGGTGACTTCTCCATATGACATCCGTCAACTGTAGTTGAAATGGCAGGGTCCTGCCAGTGTAATATAGGGATTCTTCACTGCCAGCAAGCGGACTAAATGTCTCCCTTATTATATATCTGATGTATAGATGATAAGAATATCCATGCTGTATAGAGAAAGTAGGGTGCTGTGCACCATCTGAGTATGTCATGATGTCCCCATCCTGTAGTGAATAAGTGACATGAGAAATAGTCAATATGATTGTCACTAAGTATATCAGATATTGACGGCCATGAGGCCGTAATTCCTTTTCTGTATTTGCAGTGTTCCACTCACCACCCGTTTAATGAGTAAAGAACGATGCATAATCTCTCTCATTATTGGATCTAAGCCCGGGGTCCTGGAGGCAGCCGCCAGCATCGGGACTATGGACAAACGGGCTCCGCTTTCATCCTGGTACATGTGCAGATTGATGAGCGCCCAGCACGAGCGTGTATTTCTGTGTCCCCTGCAGGACTGGGTGTATAGCTCCAATGCGCCTGACTGGTAGTGATGTCACTGAAGTGTGACGTCAACGCGTTTCGCCGATGGGAGTATCTTACTCAGCTTTATCAGGACCAATAGAATGCATAGCTAGAGACTCCATTTATATCAGGCGGATCTCTGCCCATATATGCAAATACACATCAAGCAAAGCATCTCATTGGAAGAAAGATAAAAAGCGGTCATTATAGAAAAACGTATGCATACCTGGCAATAGTCCCAATGGGAAACATAATAATTCTATACCTCAGCAATACCCATAGAGGAAACCAATTTAGAAATACCTTGTTCACAGAGAGGAAAGTACCATATAATCCAATATAGTTTCTTATACTTCCCTCTTGATGCAAAAACACTTGGAGATCAAGTTCAACATTTAACCCTTTAGGATATAGAGTATCAAGCTTATATATCTAATATTTTTCACGTTTTAAAAGCTCTTTATCAAAATCGCCCCTTCTCTGTGGGAAATTAAGGGCATAGATTCCTTTAACCTTAGTACCCTCTAATTTACCTCCATGATACTTTGAATAGTGTTGAGCTAAATTACTTTCTGGTTCATTCGATTTGATGTCCCCAAGATGTTCTCCTATACGTACTTTAAGTTTCCTTTTAGTTTTACCAATGTACATTTTATTACATGGACAGGTTAACATATAAAGTACTCTAGGTGTAGAACAGTTTGAGGCTTTGAATTTTATATTGGGCCTTATTGTCAGAATCAGAAAATCTATCTGTACGGTCCACAAATTTACAAATCTGACATCTTCCACAGCTAATCATCCCTTTGGTACGTGAGGTAGGCCAAGTAGATTGTTTTAGAGGGTGGTAGTCTGAATGAATAAGTAAATCGCCAAGATTTGGTGCTCTTCTTGCTACCATTTGCGGACAATCTCCTACAATTCTACCCAAATTGGGACACTGTGTAAGGATCTTCCAGTGTTTTTCCAAAACCTGTTTAACTTCCTTCCATCGTGCTCCATATCGGGTTATCTGGTTGGGGAATCTGTTTATCCAAGTTACCTTCCTCTTTGGGGGACAGTAAAATTTTCCTATAAACATTATAAGCTTGTTTTCTTGCCTTCCTAATCTGAGAAAGAGAGTAACCACGCTCCCTAAATCTTTTATAGAGATCTTGTGCCTCTGTTTTAAAATCATTAATATTTCAGCAGTTTCTCCGACACCGCAGAAACTGTCCAATGGGTATCCCCATAATCAATGAATGTGGGTGATGGCTCCTTACCTCAAGTAATGTATTCGCTGCAGTCAGTTTTCTAAAGGTTTTAGTAACTAATCTACCGTTCTCAAGTCTGATATCAAGGTCCAGGAAGGAGATTTGCCATCTGTCATGGACAGATGTAAGTTTAATATTCAGTACATTGTCATTCAAGTCTTCCATGAATTGGCTTAACTTCCCCCAAGGACCCTCTCCAGAAAAGGAACACATCATCAATGTATCTCAGCCATATCTGTACATGAGTGAGAAACATACGTGACCTATATACAAATTGTTCTTCCCAGTATCCAAGATGTAAACATGCATACGCTGGGGCCCAAGGTGCTCCCATGCTTGTGCCTCTTATCTGTTGATAAAAGCCATTATTAAACTGGAAGAAGCTATGATGCAAGGCAAAATCTAATAGATCAATAATAAACTCATTCTGTCCACATATCTCTGGATAGAAAATATCTAGAAAGTATCAAGCTGATCTCAAACCACATTCATGTGGGATGGACGTATAAAGTGATTCAACGTCCACCCCAACCAGAATGGAATTTTCTTAAATATCTTAGCTAGTACATCTTTGCTATCTCCTACATAGGAGGATAAATTAGGAACCATATCTTTAAGAAAGAGATCAATATATTTACCTGTGAATTTCTTTTCACCCCCCCCTTTTTTTGCTGTTTGGTTACTTGGCAGATAATGTACATCCAGCGATAATGATAAGTATGCATGACCTCATGTTCTCTTGTTATTGGTCTCCTCACCATGGCTGGTTTCACTGCCCGTCTTCTTTCACTGGCTCCTGCATCTTCAGTGCTGGCACCTGGCTGTGACAGCTTGCAGCTTCACAGCCGGAGGCCACTGAGCATGCGCAAGAAGCGCTGCGCTTTGTGAATGGCCCCATAGTCTTCTGGGACCTGTCACATGTCACAGAAGACTATGGGGAGGGAGGGATGGGGGAGGGCAACTTCCGCTTCCGCCTAGGTGATTGCAACAGAAGTGAGAACGGGTACCTGTCAAATTTGGGTACCCGCTCCCCAAAGGTGCCAATCCTTAATAGGGAGGGGGGGTTGAGCTCTGCTTTAATAAATAGGTACATAAATCTTATTAAACATGTTTTGTAAATTTAATGTTTTTATCTGGGAAGTTCAATTTTCGTGTTTTTTTTATGTTGCATTATGTATATTGTGTTTTTTTTTTATAAGAATGATTTGTATTTACTCTTGGGAACATATGTTTAAGAGGTCACATTTCTTCATGTTATATAGCCTTGCTTTATAGCTTCTTGGCCCCTTCTTTTGCACATTCACATAACATGGCCTGTTAATATTTGATAACATGAGATAAGTGACAAGTTCAATATTGTGTACATAAGGAGGGAAATGTTGGTAGGTCTCAATAAAAGACAACAATAGGCAATTAACAGACCAATAAACTACAATATAACAACTGAACCTGAAGATGGAGCAATTTTCTTTCCTGCAGCCATGGTTTGCGGGAAAGAAAATAGCTAAATTCCCCCATCAACACAGTCAGTATTGATGAAGAAATCTTTCTGGTGGAGCCATTGTGTTCTCCCAGAGGGGCGGGGGGCATTTCCACTGGGGGAACACAGTGGTTACTGCTAGCGACTATAATAGCTGCTAGTAATAATCGCATGTAAAATCTGACAGGCTGGTTCTACCTAAGTTACTTGATCGATCCACTTGGGTACCCATACATGGTTTGAATCTAGACTGGTCCCTGCTAAACCAGCTGAGATTCCAACCGCCTATAGCCGGCTTAATGAATATTTTTCTCTCTATATATATTTCTATAAGCCTTACAAACTCCTAAAAGCAATGCATAAAATATGTCTTTGGTTATGGAAATGTAATAACCCATCCAAATGAAATAAGAGTCTGTTGTTTAATAAAATGTCTAGTTTATTATTTTTTATAAATCCAATTACAGAGTAATAAAAATAAGTACAATCAAGTTAATTATTAATAATAAAATTTTGTTACAACCCTGTTGCTTCCAACAGTTCTCAAACCAAGTAGGTAGTAACACCCAAAAGTAAATGGCTTAATGTATTTTTCTGTATGTAGGCTAGTTTCAATTTCGTTCAGACTGATACATCATGTATGTTGGACTGAACTATAGAGATGTGATAAAGATATAGAATATGTAAACCTAACACTCCATATTCCTGATATGTGCCTACTGCACCATGTACTTGTATTAAAAAGTATACTGTTTAATACATACTGATTTTCTATTAAAAAGTGACCGCACTAGGCATGATAGAACGGTGTGGTCTGTTCTCTAGTTGCGCTGGGAACTTAGTGTGCACCCCTCCAATTATCAGACTTGTGCTGACACCCCCCCAGCCATTCACTGGGAAGATCTGGATACTGCTGTGTCTCCTCCCCCAGCTCTTATGCAGCAGAGGACAGAGGGTATGTGATCACTTATAAAAAGTGTAATAAAAGTATTTAAAATGTTTATTTTATATCAACTCACAAATGTTTTACCTTTCATTTCTATTTTGAACTGAATGGGTTATTTTACAAGGTGAGGGTCTGCAATCACCTTAAAGAGGAGATCCACCCAAAAAATGAAGTTCCACTTTTCTGCCTCCCCCCCTTTCCACTGCCACATTTGGCACCTTTTGGGGAGGGAGCGGTTACCCACTTCTGACTCATTTTGCTGCGGTGCACTGAGCCAGAGGTACTGCACCCCCCACTGGCCTCTGGGACACTTCCAAGGTCCCAGAGGACTGCGGCCCATTTACAAAGTGCAGCATGCTTCACGCATGTGCAGTATTAAACCGGTGGTGAAGCTGCAAGACTTCACTGCCGGTTTCCCTTAGTCAAGATGATGGCACCAGCACCCGACAGCTAATTGAAGAATCGACTCATGGTGAGGATACTGCTGGATGTACAGACAGGTAAGTGCCCTAATATTAAAAGTCAGCAGGTACAGTATTTGTAACTGCTAATGTTTAATTTTTTGGGGGGAAGGTGGCAGAGGCTGGAAATCCACTTTAAGGATTGCAACAGCCAACAGCTGATGCTGTCCCCATGGCACATATATAACTGCTAATTTCAGTACTTGCACTGATGAGTGTGACACACAAGCAGATAAAATGTTTAATTGGAACCTTTGCAGGTGATATCCCTATTAAATGCCTGGAAGTGACAGTCAACTAGCTTGCATAAAACAAGATTTATTTAACTGGTTTCCTAAGGTTAAATAAAAGGTAAATAAAATATCAGATCATCTAAATGCCCTGCTATACAGATGTGTAAACCTTTTATAAGAAATGCCTTACAATGTATTTTTTGGCTGCTTGAACCAGCTAATTGAGCTAGCTCAAAACTGTACAATTGTCATTGGGGAAAGAAAGTGGTGCCCTCTTGTGGTTGAATGAGTGCACAATTCCTACCTACCATACGGTACAATGCCTCCCATTAATAATCTAGAATGGAGTGGTAAAATAGGTGGCTGTCACTGATTGCATGATGGTGGAAATCTCCTGCGCTTCTACCTAAAACATACACCAAAACTAAACAAGTATAAAGAAGCTGCTAACATCCAATCATATACCAAAATGATCAAAGATAAATGAAATAAGGAAATGATGCAGCGCTACTCTGATAATAATAATACTAAATATATATATAATACATAAATAAAATAAAATACCTATGAAGTGACACATTGTGCAACAAAACACAAACAGTGACCTGATCCTCCAGTGATATGCATGTTTATGCGTTTTTTTGAGTCCAAATTTTGGACATATCACCTTTTAGTCCTTTTTGGGCTAAATTTATATATTCTTTGTTTGTTTTGCTTATACCATCTCTTTGGATCCTATTTTAGGATTTATGCACATTTATACCATACGTTTAGTATTGGTAAAAAAATCTGCGATTACCGTCATTTGGGTGGTACAACATTCACTGTGTACACTTTGGATCCATTAAGGATCAGTTCACCTATACAGTATATTTGTAGATCCCTGGAGGATCAGGTCACTGTGTTTTGTTGCACATTGTGTCACTTCATATGTATTTTATTTATGTATTCTATATATATTTAGTATTATTATTATCAGAGTAGTGCTGCATCATTTCCTTATTTCATTTGTCACTGATTGCAGTTTATACTGGGGTATATCAGTATCTGAATAGAGGGGACTGCACATAATGTTCACACCTGCACGCTTTGACCTTGCTAAAACACAGATGCCCAGCATGTTAAAAGCGCATGAAAAATAGTCCCTTTTAAATCCTACAGTATTTAACTGTCCACATTTGTACACTGTATTCAGTGTGCTGCGCTTTTGAAAAGCCCTGCCTGCAGCATTTTTAATGCTCTTTTTGAAAAGAGCATCAAAAACAACCTTTCACTGAAGTCCATAGGAGCACACCAAAAATGCATCGTAGATTTTTTTAAGTTCGTGTTTTCAGTCACCTTTAAATTTTTACCAGGTAACCAGGGATGAAAATAAATTCATGTAAAACGTAATATGTATTTTGTTATATTTTAATACAACGCCTTGAAGATGTACTAAAAATCCGATATCTACTCCCAAAAAAAGCATAACCTGTTTTACAATGCACAAATGTGAACAGGCCCCTAAAGTGGTTCTAAAGGCAAAAGTTTTTTTCACCTTAGAGCCCATTCACACTTGTGCAACTTGTCATGTGACTTTGGGGTCCAAACTCATATGACAAGTCGCAACCCATGTTTCCCAATGGGTACCATTCATATCTGTGCAACTTCAAAGTAGGTCCTGCACTACTTTGGTCCAACTTTGATATGACTTGAGGGCCATAGATTTCAATGTAAACCCTACAAAGTCGCATGAACGTCGCAGCTGAATGTTGTACATGAGACTTTTATGTGACTTTGTACAGCACAAACAATCATACTTGGTCAAAGCCACAAAGTCGCACCAAAGTTGCACTTGTTCAAAGTTGCGTCAAACTCACATCAAGTCTCGCTGTAAAACTGCAATGAAAATTGCACGATTTTGAAGATGCACAAGTGTGAATGGACCCTTAATGCATTCCCTTCATTAAGGTAAAAAACATGCACTAGATCTTCTCCTCCCCTACACCCCTAAACACTTACCTGACTCCTCTCACTGATCCAGAGCTGCCTGCAGCACCACTCCACTGATTTCCTGATCTCACAGGAGACACAGGCAAAGCAAATCCTCTGATGAGGGAGCTGGGGACATGACTGAGCTGCATTGTGTGTGTCTATGGATGCACACAGCCCTGCTTGGGAGCTTGTCCACACGGGTTTGTTCATAGCACACAGCTTCCTGAGGCGGCACCAACTGGAAGAAGGAGAGGACAGTATTGGCGGGGGACCACCACAGAGCAGGTATGTATAACCTATTTTTATTTTAATGAAGAAAAATGTTTACCTGTAGAATCACTTTAAGCTGCAGAATACATTCAGAGTCTGCAGCCTTACTGAAGAGAATACAGACATGCTACAGGTGTGGTTGGATACTGCAGACATGATGCAGGAGACTGTCAGAGACTAGATACGTGCTATATGAGACTGCTAGAGATCACTTCCCTTACAGCCATTTTACAAAATCAACACTCCCCCTGCTGATTGCTGGAATCCAATGGCCACAGATTGGGCATCAGGATTTTAAACAATGGTAAATGCTTTCTACAAACGTTGTATTTGTTTGTGACTTGGGCTCCATGCACACTAGCCTTTTTTAAGCTCCTAGAAGCTTTTAGCATTTTTTCTGCTCTTAGAAGCTAAATAGTGTTATTTTATATGTCCCTGCACACTGTTTTAGTCTAGTAGCGTTTTTTGAGCTTCAGCAAAGAGGAGTAGAAAAAAAAATGTTTTTCAGAGACAAAAATGCTGAACTATCCTAAACACTACTAAAACCCTTTTTTCTACCTTTTTTTTTCTATATGTACTTAAAAACACTGTTAAAATGCTAACGCCCCTAAGCGCTTCTAAAATGCTAGTGCAAGCCGGCACAAAAATGCTATTATCAGCATTTTTTCCTAGCATTTGAGCTTATAAACAATGCTAGTGCATGGAGCCTAAGTGGTAGGTTTATAACTATGTGATTTCTCTTTTTTTCTGAAAGGATAAGTGGGCAGAATTTGAGACAAAATTCAATTGGGTGACAACTTCACTCAAAAATTGTGTGACATCATCTTCAGATCTCCCTTTACACCCCTGGTGTTCATTATGCAGTACAAAAGGCCACGTGTCCTTGTTATGTAGCCCTTGTACCTCAGCACTAGAAGGAGGGGGAGTATGGATATGTAACATGTAATTTGCACCCTCCAGGCAACCTATTGTGTCTGGGCAGGGTTGCCAACCATCCACTAGGAGAAGCTGTCTGCAGCAGCTGGGTGCATCTCTCAAGGTTGACCTTCTGTGATATTCTCACAGAGCCCAGTCAGTACAGTCCCCTCTACTGACAGAAGAGGGATCAACCGGCACTGCCTCCTCCCGCTCCTCTCCTCCAGTGTTTGCCCTGGCCACACTCCAATCCCCGACCAGTGCTGTGCCTGAGAAAGGGGATGTGTGGGTGGGACATTTGAAGCACTGCAGCTGGCAACTACATTGTAGCTGCATGATTGATGCCTCTACCTGAGCCACCAGAGACCAGCCTGGTGGGGGGGGGGGAGCTGAGCAGTGTACTGTGACTCCTTCCCTTCACTTTCCATCTATCTCCATATTCTCCCTCATCTGTCTCCCACCCCTTCACTCTTCATGTCCAGTTAATACTCAGGAACAACATTAGTACTGTTGGAAGATGGCTGACAATCTGCTAGTTGGATAAACTGTTAGTCTCCAGAGCAGGTAGATCCCTGCTGCACGGTCATGGTCCCAGCCGTTGGTTGCTAGAAACCCCTGTGTTCTAACAACCAATCATGTACTTACCCCAGCATTCACAAGAGAATGGAAATTCTGACCAGACCTGCTCTGCCTTCCAACTCCCACCCTGCTTCTTCAGCTCCACTGTAAGGTAAGGTAAGGTAAGGTAAGGGCGAACTCTGATTGGGAACCTGTAAGTGGGAACCCTGATGTAATGGGAAAACTTGGATGTAAGCGGGACTCTGATGGTGATTCTTGTGTAATGGGGGAACTCTGATATAAGGGGAACCTGATGGGGTCCCTATATATGGGGGGACCTTGATTAGAACTCTAATGTAAGGGAGACTCTAAAGTGAGAGGGACTTTAATGGGAACCCTGATATAAGGGGGACTCTGATAGTGACCCTGATGTAAAGGGTGGCTCTGATATAAGAGGGCCTTTGATGGGTACCATTATGTAAAGGGGGACTCTGATATAAGAGGGGCTTTAATGGGTAGCCTGATGTCAGAGGGGACTCTAATGTAAGAAGGACTTTGATGGGGACTCTGATATAAGGAGGGGGCTTTGATATAGAGGGTACTTTGAAGGGACCTTTTTTGAAAGGAGGACTCTGAATATGAACTTTGATGTTTTGGGGGACTCTGGGCACCCTGAGGCAAGGGGGGGGGGAACTCTGATGGTGACCCTGATGTAAGGACTGACTCTGATATAAGAAAGACTTTGATGTGTAACCTTATGTAAAGGGGGGGGGGGGGCTTTGATGGGAACCCTGATGTAAAGGAAGACTCTGATATAAGAGGGATTTTGATGGGTGCCCTGATGTAATGGGGGACTCTGATTTAATGGGGGATTTTGATAGGGACCCTGCTGTAAGGGTTGATTCCGATATCAGAAGGACTTTGATGAGTATCCTGATGTAAAGGGGACTCCTGATATAAGAGGGACTTTGTTTTACAAAAGATTTGTTAGGTTTTTCCAAGTTATTACAAGAAAATTGTAAACCAGAAGCAGAGAACATCAGCTGGGATGAATTATATAAAACAGCAAAGTAGCTGATTGAGCTTTGTATAAAAGTCAAGTGCAATATACAGTACTATCCAGAAGGAGGAATTCTCTTTGCTAGCTGTAAGAAATGAAGTGCTGAAAGGTGAAAAAGGAGAAAGGTCCCTCAGCTCTTGCAACCACCAAGGCAAGAGAGGTGGGATGGGGTATTGAGAAGTAGTTGCACCCATCTCCATGTAAAGGCCTATAAAGGAATTAGGGATAAAGAGAAAGGTGTGGAAACTTGCCCCTGGGAAAGGAGAGGGGGGGGATGAGGACCCTGATGTAAGTAAGAAATTGATATACTGTAAGAGAGACTCTGTTGGGGACTCGGATGTAAGGGTGATCCTGTTGTAAGATGGGAGGGAAGGGGGTTGTGGTGGTGACCAAGAAATAAGGAGGGACCCTAATGTAAAGGGGACTTTGATGAGGACCTCGATGTAAAGGAGGGACTCTACTGGAGACCCTAATGTAAGGGAGACTCTACTAGGGACTCTGAAGTAAGGAGGAACTCTGATGTAAGGGTAGTTCTTTTGGTAACCCTGATGTAAGGGAGGACCTTAGTGTAAGGGGGACTTTGATGTAAAGGGAACTCTGATGATAAAAATGCAAACTGAATTAGTTTGACATTTCTTAGCTTTGTTTTACTGAAGTTCTTTCTTTAGTCTGTTGCACATAATCTTGACTGTAAGAGAAAAAAACTCCAAGAAAAATGTATGCATTTTACATGGAATTTCTTTGGCCTAAAAATATTTGTAAAATATAGGATGTGGATGTCCCCACTGGAGGAATTCACTCTCTCTGTCCTGATGACCATTGTAAGTGGGACTGAAAGGAATGGGAAATACAACATTTTGAGTTGCCACCAGAAAATGAATTGATGGGAAATCTCCCAATAGGGACTCATGTTCTTGTTTTATTTTTTGTGCATTTAGGCCTTTTTGCCCCATAGACCTCAACGGGTGTACCTGTAAATAAATAACACATGCATTTTGCAGGTTTTTTTTTACGTGTTTTCATGCCTCATTCCTCTCCTCCCAAGGAACTGGTCTCCTCCTTTTGCCAAGCCAAGAAAACAAACGCTTGAAGTTTGAACCACCTGCACAATCCTGTAAAGGCAGAAGTATAGAATCTGTTATTGACGATGACCTGGTTGTGAAGGTGCATGTTCCAGAGCCATTCATATTCCTTGCTCAAGTCCTCAGAGAATCAATGACCCATTACAAACATGCAGCCAGTAGAGCATTAGTACACTTTATATGTGCATGCTTGTTCCAGGTAAGTGACTCCACATGGAGTAATAAGGATGCAGACCCTGTAACATGGACCTTTATAAAACCAAGTCAAGAATACTAGCTTCCATATTTCTTTTTCCCTGACAGGTTCCTTCTCAACTGTATTATTTGATGGCAAATATGCAATAAACTTTTATTCTGTAAAAGAAACCAGGCCAGGAGCAGAGTTTAACCCCTTCCTGCTGCCTGTACACAAATATGTGATCTTAAGTTAAATTAGTGTCAGTGTATTTTAGATGAAAAGAAAAAGTAAAATGAGCACTATTGCTTGTGGGCCCTACTATGGGTGCAGACAACAAATAACATGCACAGACGTGGTACCACTGCAACTGTCAGGAACAGGAGAATTTATTTTTTGCTGTTTTTGGTGGTAGGGTATAGTAATTGCAGGAAATATACAGCTAACTTTAAAAAAAGTTTTTTTTACTATTTTGTGCCAGTTTTCCTTTTAGAGTAAAAATATCAGGAGATATCCATTACCATTTACCACTAAATGAAAGCCTAATTTGTCCTGAAAAAGATAATATTCACTTGGATACAATAGTGATATGTGCAGTTAAAGGGTCAATGCATACTGGGCTCTAAAAAAATGCCAGTTTCTTGGCAGGAAAAAAAGCTCATATAGAGTGTTTTTATACAGACGTTTAGAAGCATTTTAAAAACATTTTACGTTTTTTTTTTGCCTGAAAACTCTTTTCAAAAACACAAACCAAAGTTTTATTTTTTTATCTAACTCTAAACTCTAAATGATCTTAAAATATGCCTCTAAAGCTCCTAATGTGCATAGACACTGAGCTGCTTCTACAGGCAAAATGTAAAATTCTTGAAGAAGCAGCATTTTTTTTAAGCCAGTGTGCATGGACCCAATGTCAAAGTTGCAAAACTGACTTCTGGCACTAGGATCAGTTTTACCCTGCATCATGAAGGGGTTAAAGTGTATGGACAGTAAACCCTTACAATTAAATTATTTCATTTGCTCCCTTTGTTATACTAAATATACCATTGAAAGCATTTAGCAAAGTCTGTTTGAAAACTAAAAAAAAAACACATTGGATAAAGGCAGCCCATTTATTCTGAATGGGTTGTCAACGAACCTCACAATGGAGTACATGGTGATGTCAGTTATTTAGAATGGCCCTGAGTCACTGAGCAGTATGTAGTGGCAGGGCAGTCAGTGAGCAGTATGCAGTGCTGGGGAAGTCAGTGAGCAGTATATTGTGATAGAGCAATCAGTGAGCAATATGCATTGATAGGGCAATTAGTGAGAAGTATATTGTGATAGGGTAGACAGTGAGCAGTATGTAATGGTGGGGATGTCAGTGAGCAGTATATTGTGATAGAGCAGTCTGTGAGCACTATGTAATGGTGGGGATGTCAATGAGCAGTATATTGTGATAGGGCAGTCAGTGAGCAGCATGTAGTGGTGTGACAGTCAGTGAGCAGTATTTAGAGAAAGGGCAATCGGTGAGCAGTATGTAGTGACAGGGAAGCAGTATGTAGTGACAGGGCAGGCGGTGAGCAGTATGTAGTGACAGGGCAATCGGTGAGCAGTATGTAGTGACAGGGCAATCGGTGAGCACTATCTAGTGACAGGGCAATCGGTGAGCACTATCTAGTGACAGGGCAATCGGTGAGCACTATCTAGTGACAGGGCAGGCGGTGAGCAGAATGTAGTGACAGGGCAATCGGTGAGCAGTATGTAGTGACAGGGCAGGCGCTGAGCAGTATGTAGTGACAGGGCAGGCGGTGAGCAGTATGTAGAGACAGGGCAGGCGGTGAGCAGTATGTAGAGACAGGGCAGTCGGTGAGCAGTATGTAGAGACAGGGCAGTCGGTGAGCAGTATGTAGTGACAGGGCAATCGGTGAGCAGTATGTAGTGACAGGGCAGGCGCTGAGCAGTATGTAGTGACAGGGCAGGCGGTGAGCAGTATGTAGAGACAGGGCAGGCGGTGAGCAGTATGTAGAGACAGGGCAGGCGGTGAGCAGTATGTAGAGACAGGGCAGTCGGTGAGCAGTATGTAGAGACAGGGCAGTCGGTGAGCAGTATGTAGTGACAGGGCAATCGGTGAGCACTATGTAGTGACAGGGCAATCGGTGAGCACTATGTAGTGACAGGGCAGGCGGTGAGCAGAATGTAGTTACAGGGCAATCGGTGAGCAGAATGTAGTGACAGGGCAGGCGCTGAGCAGTATGTAGTGACAGGGCAGGCGGTGAGCAGTATGTAGAGACAGGGCAGGCGGTGAGCAGTATGTAGAGACAGGGCAGGCGGTGAGCAGTATGTAGAGACAGGGCAGGCGGTGAGCAGCATGTAGAGACAGGGCAGTCGGTGAGCAGCATGTAGTGACAGGGCAGGCGGTGAGCAGCATGTAGTGGCAGGGCAGGCGGTGAGCAGCATGTAGTGGCAGGGCAGGCGGTGAGCAGCATGTAGTGGCAGGGCAGGCGGTGAGCAGCATGTAGTGGCAGGGCAGGCGGTGAGCAGCATGTAGAGGCAGGGCAGGCGGTGAGCAGCATGTAGAGGCAGGGCAGGCGGTGAGCAGCATGTAGAGGCAGGGCAGTCGGTGAGCAGTATGTAGTGACAGGGCAAGGAGCGGCTCCCGCAAGAGTGCAAGCCAACCACTCCTCAGATCCACCCACTTACCTCTAGGTCTTCCTCCAAAGCTCCAATGCAGGGGAAATTCTAGAGGGGCCGGCCTGCAGAGCCTCTCAGCTCCCGACCACAATTTGACCTTCTGGCTATCACACCCAACCTGCTACTCAGCCCTCCTCTCTATCAATCAGGACTATAGCGCTCCCTAGCTAACTATGAGGGCGCTATAATAGTAAACAGAGTTTTATTATGCTTCAGTTATCAATAAACACAGTAATGAGATGATCTGTACCAATCTCTCACTGTGTTCATTTCGAAAAGGAAGGGACAGTAAATATGATATATTTCTTTGCCATACCCTGAAAAGTTTGAGGATCTCTAGAACAAGGCATACATTTAGTATAACTACAGAGGTTCTGTAACACTGTGACCAGCAGGGGGCACCTGAGTATCATGGCCAGTCTAAGACTAAGGGAAGCCGGAAGTGGGGCACAGAGCCCGAATCTCTTGTCGTGTCAGTCAGCCAGGCCGGAAGCGGGGCATGTGTTTCGGAAGTGGCGGTCTCCAAGTGAGTGGGACGGTTGCTAGGAGCAGGCAGGAAGTAAGGAGGCGGGGGTGACAGAGATGGTGGCAGGTGCTGAGTGTGTGTGGGGCAGAATGTCCAGTCCCGGCCGCTGTCTGTGCTTCCTGGCCCTGACCCTGGCGGTGTCCCCACTCTTCGGGGTTTCTATAAAGAAAGAGATAGAGGACACCGCGGAGAAGTACGACCGGTACTACAACCACCAGGAGCTCAGCTCCCGTCTCCAGTCCCTCGCCCAGGCGTACCCTGCGCTGTGCAGCCTCTTCAGCATCGGCCTGTCGGTGGAGCACCGGGAGCTGTGGGTGATGAGGATCACCGCCGACCTCCAGGGAGCCCCTCCGGACCGGCCGAAGTTCAAGTACGTGGGGAACATGCACGGCGATGAGACGGTGTCCCGTCAGGTGCTCGTCTACCTCATCCAGGAGCTGCTGGAGGGCTACGGCCAGGACCCTCGCCTCACCCGCCTCGTTAACACCACCGACATCTACATCCTGCCCTGCCTCAACCCGGACGGCTTCCACAGGGCCCAGGAGGGGGACTGCGTGGGGCAGAAAGGGGGCCGCGAGAACGCCAGGAACCTGGACATCAACCGCAACTTCCCAGACCAGTTCAACCCCAACCGGGCCCAGCCTGACCCCCTGCAACTGCCCGAGGTGCTGGCCATGATGGCCTGGATCCGGAGCAACCGGTGAGAACACAGTCTACGCCGGGGGAGCACCGAGAGAGTGTGTGGGGGAGCACCTACCGATCTGTCATTGTGTATGGGGGGAACACCTACCGATCTGTCGTGTATGGGGGGAACACCTACTGATCTGTCATTGTGTATGGGGGGAACACCTACTGATCTGTCATTGTGTATGGGGGGGAACACCTACCGATCTGTCATTGTGTATGGGGGGGAACACCTACCGATCTGTCATTGTGTATGGGGGGAACACCTACCGATCTGTCATTGTGTATGGGGGGAACACCTACCGATCTGTCATTGTGTATGGGGGGAACACCTACCGATCTGTCATTGTGTATGGGGGGAACACCTACTGATCTGTCATTGTGTATGGGGGGAACACCTACCGATCTGTCATTGTGTATAGGGGGGAACACCTACCGATCTGTCATTGTGTATGGGGGGGAACACCTACCGATCTGTCATTGTGTATGGGGGGAACACCTACCGATCTGTCATTGTGTATGGGGGGAACACCTACCGATCTGTCATTGTGTATGGGGGGGGAACACCTACCGATCTGTCATTGTGTATGGGGGGGGAACACCTACCGATCTGTCATTGTGTATGGGGGGGAACACCTACCGATCTGTCATTGTGTATGGGGGGGGAACACCTACCGATCTGTCATTGTGTATGGGGGGGAACACCTACCGATCTGTCATTGTGTATGGGGGGGAACACCTACCGATCTGTCATTGTGTATGGGGGGGGAACACCTACCGATCTGTCATTGTGTATGGGGAGAGCACCTACTGATCTGTTGTGTATGGGGGAGAGCACCTACCGATCTGTCAGTGTGTATGGGGGGGAGCACGTACTGATCTGTCATTGTGTATGGGGGGAGCACCCACCGATCTGTCAGTGTGTATGGGGGGGAGCACCCACCGATCTGTCAGTGTGTATGGGGGGGAGCACCCACCGATCTGTCAGTGTGTATGGGGGGGGAGCACCCACCGATCTGTCAGTGTGTATGGGGGGGGAGCACCCACCGATCTGTCAGTGTGTATGGGGGGGGAGCACCCACCGATCTGTCAGTGTGTATGGGGGGGGAGCACCCACCGATCTGTCAGTGTGTATGGGGGGGGAGGCACCCACCGATCTGTCAGTGTGTATGGGGGGGGAGGCACCCACCGATCTGTCAGTGTGTATGGGGGGGGAGGCACCCACCGATCTGTCAGTGTGTATGGGGGGGGGAGGCACCCACCGATCTGTCAGTGTGTATGGGGGGGGAGGCACCCACCGATCTGTCAGTGTGTATGGGGGGGGAGGCACCCACCGATCTGTCAGTGTGTATGGGGGGGGAGCACCCACCGATCTGTCAGTGTGTATGGGGGGGGAGCACCCACCGATCTGTCAGTGTGTATGGGGGGGGGGGGCACCCACCGATCTGTCAGTGTGTATGGGGGGGGGGCACCCACCGATCTGTCAGTGTGTATGGGGGGGGGGGGGAAGCAACCAACGATCTGTCAGTGTGTATGGGGGGGGAAGCAACCAACGATCTGTCAGTGTGTATGGGGGGGGGAAGCAACCAACGATCTGTCAGTGTGTATGGGGGGGAGCACCCACCGATCTGTCAGTGTGTATGGGGGGGGAGCACCCACCGATCTGTCAGTGTGTATGGGGGGGGGGGGAAGCAACCAACGATCTGTCAAGTGTGTATGGGGGGGAGGCACCCACTGATCTGTCAAGTGTGTATGGGGGGGAGGCACCCACCGATCAGTCAATGTGTATGGGGGGGAGGCACCCACCGATCAGTCAATGTGTATGGGGGGGAGGCACCCACCGATCTGTCAGTGTGTATGGGGGGGAGGCACCCACCGATCTGTCAGTGTGTATGGGGGGGAGGCACCCACCGATCTGTCAGTGTGTATGGGGGGGAGGCACCCACCGATCTGTCAGTGTGTATGGGGGGGAGGCACCCACCGATCTGTCAGTGTGTATGGGGGGGAGGCACCCACCGATCTGTCAGTGTGTATGGGAGGGAGGCACCCACCGATCTGTCAGTTTGTATGGGGGGGAGGCACCCACCGATCTGTCAGTGTGTATGGGGGGAGAGCACCCACCGATCTGTCAGTGTGTATGGGGGGAGAGCACCCACCGATCTGTCAGTGTGTATGGGGGGGAGGCACCCACCAATCTGTCCGTGTGTCCTCTTCACTTCCTGGCCTCAATTCACTAAGATCAGTTATCTTATCTGAGACATCATGAGATGATTGAATCATTTGACACATTTTTTCCAGTTATCTCATGAGATGCTGAAAATGTCACTATCACCTTATGAGGTACTTACCTTACAAACTACAAACATGAGGCAAATAACTCCCAAAACTAAAGTCAATTCACTAAAGGAAATAAATAAATAAATGCACAAACTAAAATCGTGGTCCAGACATGAGGTATTTAAGTAAAATAAAAATATAATAGTCAATTTGGAGGAGTCTCTACCTTTTTTGGATCCATTTCAATAGTAATGCATAGAAACCTAAATATGGAAAAACTCAGAGTCATTGTGGCTGATTTACTTAACGCGGAGCTCCACCCAAAAGGGGAAGTTCCGCTTTAAGGACTGCTCCCCCACTCTCCATTAAGGATTGGCACCTTTGGGGGGCAGGGGAGCGGGTACTCGAATTTGACAGGTACCCGCTCCCACCTCCGGTCCGATCGCCAAGCGGAAGGTGTCCTCCCTCCCTATAGTCTTTTGGGACACGTGACAAGTCCCAGAAGACTACAGGACCATTCATGAAGCGCAGCGCTACTCGCGCATGCGCAGTGGGTACCCAGCTGTGAAGCCGCAAGTTGTCACAGCCGGGTGCCCACACTGAAGATGCCAGCGCCTGGAACACAGCACGGCCAGTGAAACGGGCTGCGGGGGGCACACCACGGGACCAAGGGACAGGTAAGTGGCTGTTTTTTAAAAGTCAGCAGCTAGTTTTTGTAGCTGCTGACTTTTATTTTTTGATAGGGTAAGTGGAACTCCGCTTTAAAGAATAACTAGAGGCAAAACTTTTTTTTTTTTTTAAGTTTTGGATAGAGTGGAGAGGGATTAGACCCCCTGGCAGGTTTATATTGCTGTCTGTGCCCTCGTTAGGGATATTAACCCTCTCTATTTGTCCTGTATACCGTTATTTACAGTAAATGAAAATACAGAATTTTGGGTTGTTCCTAGAAACGTAATAGAGGGGAAATTTTCCAATGAGGACACTAGTTTTGGTGACCTGGGGGGTCCCCAAGAGATTACCTTTATTTACAGGGATTTCCTCTCACTTCCTGTTTTGGCTATGGGACAGAAATGAAGGGAAATCTCCAAAAATGACAAAGTTGTATTTTTTTAGTGAGTTGACATGTTTCTATGGTTTAAACCGTTTTACCTCTTTATTGGCAATAGAAGCTGACAGGGGTTCTAATCCTTCTCCATTGTATCCATTATGCTGGATATGACATCCTGAGATAAAATACAGAATGATTTAATGAGTAAAATACCTCACATTTTGATGGAATAACTCCTGCTTTATTTTAGTAGTTTTTTTTTTGCGAATTGCCAAAGAATGGTTGAAAAAAGCTATAGGTATTTTATCTCAGATTGTAAGAGGAAAATAACTTGAGCCCCCCTATCCCATAGCCAAAACAGGAAATCCTGCTAAAGGGAAACTTCCTGGTTGTTGCCAGAACTAGTGTCCCCACTGGATGATATCTCCACTATTCCTGTTCTGGGGACAACCCAAGATTTGGAATTTTCTTTTACTTTCCGTGATCATGGTAAACAGAACAAATTGGGAGGGCGAATCTCCCTAACTGGTACAGACAGCAATGAAAACCTGACAGGTGTTCTAATCCCTCTCCATTCTATTTAAAACTAAAAAGTTTTGCCTTTGATTATACTTTAATTAATGAGCTGCTGTCATTTAACGTACGATAATGTAACTACACTAAACGCACCACAGCTAATTAGGCAGGTGTGACTGGCTCCGTAGGATCTTTCCACACCAGGGCCATACGTTACAATGTGTTTGATGCATGCAGTTTATTTGAATGGGCTGACTAAAGTATTGCAACAAAACAAAAATCAGACCTTCTGCATTTTTGGCAGCACAGCGTGTGGAAGTGTTACTACATATTATGGAGCAGAGCATGGGAGGCACATTGTGTAAGTGAGTTGGGGTACCAATGTCAATGGCTGTTATAGTTCACCAATGTTTTTAAGGTGAATTACTGTGTGTTGGGGGTAATGTGCACAATAATGAAATGCAGCGGTGTGAATGAGCCTAGATAATACGTGGCTAGCTAACCACTTGCTTGCAGTCACATGTATCACATTGGTGTTGTAAAATGTGATTTTTGTAAGGCGGTTATACTATACTATACTTTACTATGACAGTTGGCATAGGGTGAGATCATAATCACTTGTCATTATGGATTAGAGAGTGTAGGGCAATGTGTCAGCACCTGTAATGTATGAGAAAGTAAAGCGTAAGTTGTGACCCACCTGCCTGTATATACAGTGGGTATAGAAAAGAACTCAAGGTGCATTTTTGCAACTCTTCCATACAAGCCACACTTGTGGAGAATTTGTGATATTGTTGTCACATGCACATCATGACCACTCTTTGTCATAAATTCCTGCAACTGTTTTAGAGTTTCTGTAGGCCTCTTAGTAGCCTCTCTGACCAGTTTCCTCCCGGCTCTTTCATCCAGTTCGGCGAGGTCCTGATACAAGGAGGGTCTGCGTTGTACAAAACACCTTCCTCTTCTTAATAATAGACTTCACTGTGCTTCTAGGCATTGATAAAGCCTTTGAAATTTTTTTGTATCTATGTCCTGACTTGTGCCTGTCCAGAACTTTATCCCAGAGATCTTTTGAGAGTGCCTTGCCACCCATAGTTAATTGTTTGCTTCAGTTGCTCTACCAGGGACTGAAATGCTCCAGGAAAGCTCTTTTCATGCTGAGCTAATCAAACTGATCACAGGTGAAAGTCAAATGGCTTTGTGCACCATTAAGAAAGTGCTTAGCTACACCTGATTGAGTTTACAAGTTATTTTTAGGAGGGGTGATCCTTTTTTCCAACTCAGTGATTCAGTTTTTTCATTTTTTTTTTTGACATGTTGGTGTTATATCTTTCGCTTAGATGTTATAAGTTGCAGTTGAGTAAATAATAGGGATGCACAGAAATTTCGGGGGCTGAAAACACCCCTTTTGGCTGTTGGCCGAAATGGAAAAAAAAAGCACCGATACAGGTGCTGAAAAACCCGCCCCTCGCCACTGCCCGCCCTCCCGTTGCTGCCGCCCGGTAGTTCTCAGCCTTACCTGAGAATCCATTGATCCCAGTGCTGGGCATAGAGATGAGTGAAGGAAAGATGGCTCTCATCTCTAGGCCCTTGGAGGACCGAACAGTGTCACTTCTGGCCATTTGTTTTTTTTTTATCTAACGCTTTACAAAAGGACCTGTCACTAATTATTTCTATCACAAGGGATGAATGCATTCCTTGTGATAGGAATAAAAGTGCTAAAATTTTTTTTAACCGCCTCTCACCCGCCATATAGTACAATGACGGCCGCAAGGCGGTTCTCTCTTTCTGGGAGGACATCATATGATGTCCTCCCATTCTCACCGCACATGCACGGCTCAAGGAGCGCGCAGTGCAGCGATCGGCGGTGTGCTGTGTTCCTCGGACACAGTGGATCGTCGATCACGGAAAGAGTCGAAGATGTCAGCTCGGTCATGTGATCAGCTGTGTCCAATCACAGCTGATCACATGTAAACAGGGAAATGCCAGTTATCGGCATTTCTCTCCTCTCCAGCTGTCACGCTGACAGCTCGAGAGGAGAGCCGGTAATCGGCTTTCCGCAGAGGGGACATGTACACTGATCATCAGGTCATATGACGTCCTCCCATTCTAACTGCACATGCACGGCTGCGCAGCACGTTGATCGGCGGTGCGCATGTGTCCCTCGGACACAGCGGATCACCGATCAACGGAAAGAGCCGAAGATGTTGGCTCGGTCATGTGATCTGCTGTATCCAATCACAGCTGATCGCAAGTAAATAGGGAAATGCCGGTTATCGTCATTTCTCTACTCACGAGCTGTCACGCTGACAGCTCGTGAGGAGAGGAGAGCCGGTAATCGGCATCCCTCAGAGGGGACATGTACACTGATCATCAGGGCACTGATGATCTGTGTAGCCCCAGCAGTGCCAGCTGTCAGTGCTCATCCATGCCACCTGCCAGTGCCCATCAGTGCCACATCAATGCCACATTACAGTGTCTACCAGTGCACATCAATGCCACATATCAGTGCCCATCTGAACTGCCTTTCGGTGTCACCCATCAGTGCCCGTCAGTGCCACCTATCAGTGCCCGTCAGTGCCACCTATCAGTGCCCGTCAGTGCCACCTATCAGTGCCATATATCAGTGCTGCCTTTCAGTGCCTATTAGTGATGCCTGTCAATGCCCATCAGTGCCACCTATCAGTCTCCATCAGTGCAGCCTATCAGTGCCCATCACTGCAGCCTCATTATCGCACATCAGTGAAGGAGAAAAATCACTTATTTACAAAATTTTATAACAAAAACTAAGAAAAAACTTTTTTTAAAAAATTTTCTGTGGTTTTTGGTTTAAGAAAAAATTAAAAACCCAGAGGTGATTAAATACCACCAAAATAAAGCTCTATCTGTCACAAAAAAATGATAAAAATTTCATATGGGTACAGTGTTGCATGACCGTGCAATTGTCATTCAAAGTGTGACAGTGCTGAAATCTGGAAATTGGCCTGGGCAGGAAGGGGGTATAAGTGCCCTGTAGGCTAGTGGTTAAAGGGACAGTGCAAAAAAACCCAAAACATTAAATAAAAAAAAAAGTTTAACGTGCCCCTGTCCCCCCCCCGTATTCACACGTAGTGGTGAATGCATACGTAGGCCATGCCCACATATGTAAACGGTGTTCAACCCACACACGTGAGGTATTGCTACGAGCGAGACCAAGAGCAATAATTCTCGCACTAGACCTCATCTGTAACTTTCGACTTCTAACCTGTAGACCTTTTTAAAGCATCACCCATGGAGATTTTTAAGTACCGCAGTTTCACGCCATTCCACGAGCGTGCACAATTTTAAAGCGTGACATGTTTGGTATCTATATACTCGCCGTAACTTCCTTTCATATTTTACAAAAACATTGGGGTATATATTTAATTTTTTTTTGTAATCAGTGTATTTATTTCCAAAAAACATATATATATATTTTTAAAAACTGTGCATTTTGGTTTCGGTTTTCGGCCAAGTGCAATTTGAATTTTCTGTTTCGGCACCAGAATTTTCATTTCGGTGCACCACTAGTAAATACAGCTGGATAAAACACAAACTGTATCTGTTTTCATTTCAGACAGCAAAGCAACAAAATGTGATGTTTCTAAAGGGGGGTGATTCTTTTCTATATCCACTGTATGTGTGGAAATGTGAGAGTTGCGCTATTTGTGCTTCTGTTATTATTGGTGATAGAGAAGCAAAGGTTGTGGATCATTTGTGCAGCAGAGCAGCACAGGTTGTTTTTGCCATAATTAAAATGCATGGGAAATGATAAGTCTGTGGGTCTTGCATGCAACAAAGATTTTATATCCTTGCTAAATTGCTTAGTAAGTCTTTTCCGTGATGAGCCTTATCATAGTGCCTGGAGGAAGGAAAGTCAGCATGGCGAATAAAAGTAGGAAATTGGTTGTAATTAGAGATGAGCGAATCGAAGTATCCGAAGTGGAATTCGAGTCGAATATCGGAAAAATTTCGATTCGTGCCGAATCCGAAAAACAGCCTAATTCGGACGCGCGAATCGAAATTTTTCAGAAAATGGCGGCTGACATGTGCGGCGACGGAGCGGGGATGTCGGGGAAGGCGCGCAGACAAGGCGCGCTGCCCCATAATGCATTCCTCAACGACATGTGATCGCATCAGCCAATCAGCAGCCAGCCAGCCAGCACTGTGTAATGGTCGAGGTATATATAGCGGCCATTTTGGAAATCTTCATTTGCCTGCAGTCATTGAACAGAGGCAGACCGCTCTGTACTAGGGACAGGGACAGAGTTAGGGCCACAGAAACGAGAATTGGGGACAGAGAGAAGTTACTTAGGGACAGAGAACCATTACTCAGGGACACAGACTTGTTAATGAGGGCCACAGAATCGTTATTTAGGGACAAAGAAACGCTAGTTAGGGCCACAGAATTCATACTCAGGGACAGACAGAATTGTTACTCAGTGCCAGAGAATTGTTACTTAGGGCCACAGAAACGTTATTAGGGCCACAGAATTTTTACTCAGGGACAGACAGAATTGTTACTGAGTGCCAGAGAATTGTTACTCAGGGACAGACAGAATTGTTACTGAGTGCCAGAGAATTCTTACTCAGGGCCACAGAATTCATTCTCAGGGACAGACAGAATTGTTACTCAGGGACAGACAGAATTGTTACTGAGTGCCAGAGAATTGTTACTCAGGGACAGACAGAATTGTTACTGAGTGCCAGAGAATTGTTACTCAGGGACAGACAGAATTGTTACTGAGTGCCAGAGAATTGTTACTCAGGGACAGACAGAATTGTTACTGAGTGCCAGAGAATTGTTACTCAGGGACAGACAGAATTGTTACTGAGTGCCAGAGAATTGTTACTCAGGGACAGACAGAATTGTTACTGAGTGCCAGAGAATTGTTACTCGCACAGACACAAAATTGTTACTTGCACAGACACAGAATTGTTACTCGCACAGACACAGAATTGTTACTCAGGGCCACAGAATTCATACTCAGGGACAGACAGAATTGTTACTGAGTGCCAGAGAATTGTTACTCAGGGACAGACAGAATTGTTACTGAGTGCCAGAGAATTCTTACTCAGGGACAGACAGAATTGTTACTGAGTGCCAGAGAATTGTTACTCTCACAGACACAAAATTGTTACTTGCACAGACACAGAATTGTTACTCGCACAGAGACAGAATTGTTACTCAGGGCCACAGAATTCATACTCAGGGACAGACAGAATTGTTACTGAGTGCCAGAGAATTGTTACTCAGGGACAGACAGAATTGTTACTGAGTGCCAGAGAATTGTTACTCTCACAGACACAAAATTGTTACTTGCACAGACACAGAATTGTTACTTGCACAGACACACAATTGTTACTCAGGGCCACAGAATTCATACTCAGGGACAGACAGAATTGTTACTGAGTGCCAGAGAATTCTTACTCAGGGCCACAGAATTCATACTCAGGGACAGACAGAATTGTTACTCAGGGACAGACAGAATTGTTACTGAGTGCCAGAGAATTGTTACTCAGGGACAGACAGAATTGTTACTGAGTGCCAGAGAATTCTTACTCAGGGACAGACAGAATTGTTACTGAGTGCCAGAGAATTGTTACTCTCACAGACACAAAATTGTTACTTGCACAGACACAGAATTGTTACTCGCACAGAGACAGAATTGTTACTCAGGGCCACAGAATTCATACTCAGGGACAGACAGAATTGTTACTGAGTGCCAGAGAATTGTTACTCAGGGACAGACAGAATTGTTACTGAGTGCCAGAGAATTGTTACTCTCACAGACACAAAATTGTTACTTGCACAGACACAGAATTGTTACTTGCACAGACACACAATTGTTACTCAGGGCCACAGAATTCATACTCAGGGACAGACAGAATTGTTACTGAGTGCCAGAGAATTCTTACTCAGGGCCACAGAATTCATACTCAGGGACAGACAGAATTGTTACTCAGGGACAGACAGAATTGTTACTGAGTGCCAGAGAATTGTTACTCAGGGACAGACAGAATTGTTACTGAGTGCCAGAGAATTCTTACTCAGGGACAGACAGAATTGTTACTGAGTGCCAGAGAATTGTTACTCTCACAGACACAAAATTGTTACTTGCACAGACACAGAATTGTTACTCGCACAGAGACAGAATTGTTACTCAGGGCCACAGAATTCATACTCAGGGACAGACAGAATTGTTACTGAGTGCCAGAGAATTGTTACTCAGGGACAGACAGAATTGTTACTGAGTGCCAGAGAATTGTTACTCTCACAGACACAAAATTGTTACTTGCACAGACACAGAATTGTTACTTGCACAGACACACAATTGTTACTCAGGGCCACAGAATTCATACTCAGGGACAGACAGAATTGTTACTGAGTGCCAGAGAATTCTTACTCAGGGCCACAGAATTCATACTCAGGGACAGACAGAATTGTTACTCAGGGACAGACAGAATTGTTACTGAGTGCCAGAGAATTGTTACTCAGGGACAGACAGAATTGTTACTGAGTGCCAGAGAATTCTTACTCAGGGACAGACAGAATTGTTACTGAGTGCCAGAGAATTGTTACTCTCACAGACACAAAATTGTTACTTGCACAGACACAGAATTGTTACTCGCACAGAGACAGAATTGTTACTCAGGGCCACAGAATTCATACTCAGGGACAGACAGAATTGTTACTGAGTGCCAGAGAATTGTTACTCAGGGACAGACAGAATTGTTACTGAGTGCCAGAGAATTGTTACTCTCACAGACACAAAATTGTTACTTGCACAGACACAGAATTGTTACTTGCACAGACACACAATTGTTACTCAGGGCCACAGAATTCATACTCAGGGACAGACAGAATTGTTACTGAGTGCCAGAGAATTCTTACTCAGGGCCACAGAATTCATACTCAGGGACAGACAGAATTGTTACTCAGGGACAGACAGAATTGTTACTGAGTGCCAGAGAATTGTTACTCAGGGACAGACAGAATTGTTACTGAGTGCCAGAGAATTCTTACTCAGGGACAGACAGAATTGTTACTGAGTGCCAGAGAATTGTTACTCTCACAGACACAAAATTGTTACTTGCACAGACACAGAATTGTTACTCGCACAGAGACAGAATTGTTACTCAGGGCCACAGAATTCATACTCAGGGACAGACAGAATTGTTACTGAGTGCCAGAGAATTGTTACTCAGGGACAGACAGAATTGTTACTGAGTGCCAGAGAATTGTTACTCTCACAGACACAAAATTGTTACTTGCACAGACACAGAATTGTTACTTGCACAGACACACAATTGTTACTCAGGGCCACAGAATTCATACTCAGGGACAGACAGAATTGTTACTGAGTGCCAGAGAATTCTTACTCAGGGACAGACAGAATTGTTACTGAGTGCCAGAGAATTGTTACTCTCACAGACACAAAATTGTTACTTGCACAGACACAGAATTGTTACTCGCACAGAGACAGAATTGTTACTCAGGGCCACAGAATTCATACTCAGGGACAGACAGAATTGTTACTGAGTGCCAGAGAATTGTTACTCGCACAGACACAAAATTGTTACTTGCACAGACACAGAATTGTTACTCGCGCAGACACAGAATTGTTACTCAGGGCCACAGAATTCATACTCAGGGACAGACAGAATTGTTACTGAGTGCCAGAGAATTGTTACTCAGGGACAGACAGAATTGTTACTGAGTGCCAGAGAATTGTTACTCAGGGACAGACAGAATTGTTACTGAGTGCCAGAGAATTGTTACTCAGGGACAGACAGAATTGTTACTGAGTGCCAGAGAATTGTTACTCAGGGACAGACAGAATTGTTACTGAGTGCCAGAGAATTGTTACTCAGGGACAGACAGAATTGTTACTGAGTGCCAGAGAATTGTTACTCAGGGACAGACAGAATTGTTACTGAGTGCCAGAGAATTGTTACTCGCACAGACACAAAATTGTTACTTGCACAGACACAGAATTGTTACTCGCACAGACACAGAATTGTTACTCGCACAGACACAGAATTGTTACTCAGGGCCACAGAATTCATACTCAGGGACAGACAGAATTGTTACTGCGTGCCAGAGAATTGTTACTCAGGGACACCTAATCGTTGAATTAAATAGTATGTCAGACAACATGCAGAGGAGTGGCAGAGGAGGCAATGTTTTAGGAGCGAGCAGACGTGGCAGCAGAGGAAGGGGTCGAGGCAGCAGTATTCGCAGCCAGAGGCCAGTGCTCCCGGTGTCATCCAGCGGTCGTGTCTCCACCGACAACCCTGCCGTCATTGATTGGTTGGCTCGGTCGTCTTCCTCTTCCCAGGTCACCTCTGACACCTACAGCCAACGGTCGGTGGGTACGTCAGACACAACCGTTAGTTGGCATGGCCCGGGACCAAGCCCACTGAAATCACGTGTCCTCTACCTGCCCCTGTCCTTTGCTGTTCCCTCACCAAGCGAAGTATCGCATGCTGTGGGCTCAGCCCCACTGTACAGTGAGGAAGAGCTAACAGAGGGCGGTCAGGAACGGGGGGAGACATCGGCCTTTTCAGCAGCCAAGCGAACAAGTACTGGCGAGGAGAGTGGCTCGGTAGCCGGTCTAGAGACAGGTCTGTCTCCTGACCCAGACGCAGCCGAGGGGGCTAGTAGTGAGGCGGAGACCCTACTTGATGATGAGGAGGTTGATCGCACTTGGCAGCCTCGTCGTCATCAGGCAATTTCTTCCGCATCATCAGGAGAAGAGGGTGGCAGCTTGGCAGCGAGCAAAACAGTCGGTGGGTTGCCCAGGAGACAGCAGCAGGGTCGCATCAGTGTCAGTGGAGCCAAACGTCCACGGAGTAGAGCACCAGCTCCACTGCAGCCTACCACCACGGCCAGTAGTGGTGCCGGTGCGCACGGAGGAAGTAGCAGTCAGCCAGTGAAGAGTAGCGGGGGCAAAGTTTCCTACTCGGTGGTGTGGCAATTTTTCCTCAAGCCGCCCGAGGAAGTAAACGTAGCCGTATGTCGACTATGTGGCCAGAAATGCAAGCGTGGCCAGGGGGCCCATGTTGGGACTACAGCGTTGCGTCAGCATATGCAGCGTCACCATTCGGTGGCCTGGGAAAACCGTGATAAACATACGGCGGTTCTGCCTGCCCCAGCCCCCGCTCCATCACCCGCTCCGTTACTTGCTCCGTCACCCGACGTCGTCAATCGCCCTCTATCAGCCAGTCAAGGCTCCAACACCTCTGCTGAGGGGAGTTGTCGCTCATTGGCATCTTCCGCTCGTTCAGATGCTCCTTCTCCTGCTACTCCTCTTCTCGGATTCCGTCAACAGTCTTTCTTGGAATCCGTATCCAAGAGACAACAGTTTGCGAGCACGCACCCGACGGTGCAAAAGCTGAACGTCCTCCTGTCCAAGTTGCTGGTGCTGCAGTCCCTCCCTTTCCAACTGGTGGACTCAGCACCTTTCCGAGAAATGATGGCTTGTGCCGCGCCGCGGTGGAGAGTGCCAAGCCGTCATTTCTTTGCCCAAAAGGCAGTGCCAGCCCTGCATTCACATGTAGAAGAGATGGTGGGCCAGTCTTTGAGCATGTCGGTCTCTGCCAAAGTGCACGGCAGCGCCGACGTGTGGAGCTGTAACTACGGTCAGGGACAGTACATGTCATTTACGGCCCACTGGGTGAACGTGGTGCCGGCACAGCCGCACCAGCAACTTGGACAGGTCACGACGCTTTTGCCTCCACGTTTGCACGTCCTTGGTCCAGCAAGCATGTCCGCCTCTACCACCTCTTTTTCCGCCGTGTCCTCAGCCGCCACCCCCGTGCCAAGTCCCATTACCCGACCGGCATATCACATGTGCAGGGCGCAACGGTGTCACGCTGTGCTGCACCTGGTATGCCTTGGCGAACGTAGTCACACAGGGGAGGAACTGCTGAGTGTAATGAACAGAGAAATCGACAGATGGCTGTCTCCGCGCAAACTAAAAATCGGAACCATGTTGACTGACAACGGAAAGAACATGGTGTCTGCTCTGCGTCAAGGAAGGTTGTGCCATGCGCCATGCATGGCTCACGTGTTCAATCTGGTTGTCAAGCGGTTCCTAAAATCCACCATCCCACTGCAAGACATCCTTAAAATGTCACGTAAACTGTGCATGCATTTCAGCCATTCCTACACCGCAAAGAACACCCTCATTGAGCTGCAGCGGCAGAACGGAATTCCACAGCATCGCCTGATCTGCGACGTTGCAACAAGGTGGAATTCAACCCTACACATGTTAGACCGCCTTTACGAGCAGCGAAAGGCCATCACCGATTTCCTGATGTTACAAGCGGATAAAGGTACTCCCCTGTGTAACTTAGATGTCAGCCATTGGCAGCTCATGCGTGACACCTGCCGCTTGCTCAGGCCCTTTGAGGAGGCCACGCTATTCGTGAGTCGGCAGGACTATGGGATGAACGACGTCATTCCTCTGTTGCACGTCCTGGAACAAATGCTGTTAACAATGGCTGGTCAGGGTGCGGTAGACGTGGCGCACAGATCTCAACGCCACATGACCCCTGTGGGGGCAGGACAGGAAGAAGAGGAGGAGGTAGAGGAGGACATTTGTGCTCAGGAATTATTGAGTGAAATGGGTGGTTTTTCCACTCAGCGGACAGGAGTGGAGGAGCAGGAGCATCTGGTAGAGGAGGAGGAGGAGGAGACAGAGGACCCAGACGCACCGTGGCAGTATGCTGTGGAGATGGAGGCAGGGAGTCCCTCGCATTCCTTGGCACAAATGGCCCATAGCATGCTCGGTTGCTTGCGTAGCGACAGCCGAATAATAACCATCAGACAGAGGGATGACTTTTGGCTGTCCACCTTGTTGGACCCTCGCTACCGGTCCAAAATGGTGGCCTTTTTCACACCTGCTGAGAGGGAGGCCAAAATTACGTACTATAAAAACCACCTATGTAGTCAGTTGGTCTCTGCCTTTGTGCGCCATCGTCCATCCTCAGACACTGTGGGCCCTGTGCGCTCGCGTTCCGCTGGCATGGCAGCAGGGGAGGGGTGGGGTGGTAGGAGCAGTGGCAGCTCCACCAGCAGCGGCTGCCTCAGTCTGCAGTCGATGATGAGTAGCTTTCTTCACCAGCGCAGTGAGGAAACTACTAACCAGCCGCAGCAGCAGCAGCAGCATCAGGTGGACCTGGAGCAGGAGCTCAAACAACAGGCTTGGGCCTACTTGGACAGCACCCTGCCAACCGAGGTAGACAATCCCCTTGACTACTGGGCAACGAAACTTGACCTTTGGCCCCAACTAGCTGAATTTGCCCTTGAAAGGCTGTCATGCCCGGCCAGTAGCGTGGCATCGGAGCGCGTGTTTAGTGCGGCAGGAGGTATTGTAACTCCGCGGAGGACACGACTGTCCACCCAAAGTGTGGAGAGACTCACGTTTGTGAAAATGAATCAGGCGTGGATTAGTCTGGATTTCAAACCACCAGTTCCTGACACAACTGACTAAATCCGCCATGAATCATGCCTCAAACATGTGCCACTTTCAGGTCTCCTCACACTGCTGGTGTGTTGAATTTTTTGACATAGGGTGCTGGCAGATTACGGGCCTCCTATAGCTGCTGCCAGGCCCCTAATCTGCCATAGGCCCCTATATACCACCTCCTCCTGCTGCTGCCAGGTCCAGAGTCTCTCATGGGTCCCTGTACGGCCTCCCATTGCTGCTGTCTCCATCGCCACACTCTGCTGCCATGTGCCACTTTCAGGTCTCTTCACACTGCTGGTGTGTTAAATTTTTTGACATAGGGTGCAGGCAGATTACGGGCCTCACATAGCTGCTGCCAGGCCCCTAATCTGCCATGGGCCCCTATATACCACCTCCTCCTGCTGCTGCCAGGTCCAGAGTCTCTCATGGGTCCCTGTACGGCCTCCCATTGCTGCTGTCTCCATCGCCACACTCTGCTGCCATGTGCCACTTTCAGGTCTCTTCACACTGCTGGTGTGTTAAATTTTTTGACATAGGGTGCTGCAAGATAACGGGCCTCACATAGCTGCTGCCAGGCCCCTAATCAGCCATGGGCCCCTATACCGCCTCCTCCTGCTGCTGCCAGGTCCAGAGTCTCTCATGCCATGTGCCACTTTCAGGTCTCTTCACACTGCTGGTGTGTTAAATTTTTTGACATAGGGTGCTGGCAGATTACGGGCCTCACATAGCTGCTGCCAGGCCCCTAATCTGCCATGGGCCCCTATATACCGCCTCCTCATGCTGCTGCCAAGTCTAGAGTCTCTCATGGGTCCCTGTACGGCCTCCCATTGCTGCTGTCTCCATCGCCACACTCTGCTGCCATGTGCCACTTTCAGGTCTCTTCACACTGCTGGTGTGTTAAATTTTTTGACATAGGGTGCAGGCAGATTACGGGCCTCACATAGCTGCTGCCAGGCCCCTAATCTGCCATGGGCCCCTATATACCGCCTCCTCATGCTGCTGCCAAGTCTAGAGTCTCTCATGGGTCCCTGTACGGCCTCCCATTGCTGCTGTCTCCATCGCCACACTCTGCTGCCATGTGCCACTTTCAGGTCTCTTCACACTGCTGGTGTGTTTAATTTTTTGACATAGGGTGCAGGCAGATTACGGGCCTCACATAGCTGCTGCCAGGCCCCTAATCTGCCATGGGCCCCTATATACCGCCTCCTCATGCTGCTGCCAAGTCTAGAGTCTCTCATGGGTCCCTGTACGGCCTCCCATTGCTGCTGTCTCCATCGCCACACTCTGCTGCCATGTGCCACTTTCAGGTCTCTTCACACTGCTGGTGTGTTAAATTTTTTGACATAGGGTGCAGGCAGATTACGGGCCTCACATAGCTGCTGCCAGGCCCCTAATCTGCCATGGGCCCCTATATACCGCCTCCTCATGCTGCTGCCAAGTCTAGAGTCTCTCATGGGTCCCTGTACGGCCTCCCATTGCTGCTGTCTCCATCGCCACACTCTGCTGCCATGTGCCACTTTCAGGTCTCTTCACACTGCTGGTGTGTTAAATTTTTTGACATAGGGTGCAGGCAGATTACGGGCCTCACATAGCTGCTGCCAGGCCCCTAATCTGCCATGGGCCCCTATATACCGCCTCCTCATGCTGCTGCCAAGTCCAGAGTCTGTCATGGTCCCTGTACGGCCTCCCATTGCTGCTGTCTCCATCGCCACACTCTGCTGCCATGTGCCACTTTCAGGTCTCTTCACACTGCTGGTGTGTTAAATTTTTTGACATAGGGTGCAGGCAGATTACGGGCCTCACATAGCTGCTGCCAGGCCCCTAATCTGCCATGGGCCCCTATATACCGCCTCCTCATGCTGCTGCCAAGTCCAGAGTCTCTCATGGTCCCTGTACGGCCTCCCATTGCTGCTGTCTCCATCGCCACACTCTGCTGCCATGTGCCACTTTCAGGTCTCTTCACACTGCTGGTGTGTTAAATTTTTTGACATAGGGTGCAGGCAGATTACGGGCCTCACATAGCTGCTGCCAGGCCCCTAATCTGCCATGGGCCCCTATATACCGCCTCCTCATGCTGCTGCCAAGTCCAGAGTCTGTCATGGTCCCTGTACGGCCTCCCATTGCTGCTGTCTCCATCGCCACACTCTGCTGCCATGTGCCACTTTCAGGTCTCTTCACACTGCTGGTGTGTTTAATTTTTTGACATAGGGTGCAGGCAGATTACGGGCCTCACATAGCTGCTGCCAGGCCCCTAATCTGCCATGGGCCCCTATATACCGCCTCCTCATGCTGCTGCCAGGTCCAGAGTCTCTCATGGGTCCCTGTACGGCCTCCCATTGCTGCTTTCTCCATCGCCACACTCTGCCATGTGCCACTTTCAGGTCTCCTCACACACTGCTGGTGTGTTGAATTTTTTGACATAGGGTGCTGGCAGATTACGGGCCTCACATAGCTGCTGCCAGGCCCCTAATCTGCCATGGGCCCCTATATACCGCCTCCTCATGCTGCTGCCAAGTCCAGAGTCTGTCATGGTCCCTGTACGGCCTCCCATTGCTGCTGTCTCCATCGCCACACTCTGCTGCCATGTGCCACTTTCAGGTCTCTTCACACTGCTGGTGTGTTAAATTTTTTGACATAGGGTGCAGGCAGATTACGGGCCTCACATAGCTGCTGCCAGGCCCCTAATCTGCCATGGGCCCCTATATACCGCCTCCTCATGCTGCTGCCAAGTCCAGAGTCTCTCATGGTCCCTGTACGGCCTCCCATTGCTGCTGTCTCCATCGCCACACTCTGCTGCCATGTGCCACTTTCAGGTCTCTTCACACTGCTGGTGTGTTTAATTTTTTGACATAGGGTGCAGGCAGATTACGGGCCTCACATAGCTGCTGCCAGGCCCCTAATCTGCCATGGGCCCCTATATACCGCCTCCTCATGCTGCTGCCAAGTCTAGAGTCTCTCATGGGTCCCTGTACGGCCTCCCATTGCTGCTGTCTCCATCGCCACACTCTGCTGCCATGTGCCACTTTCAGGTCTCTTCACACTGCTGGTGTGTTTAATTTTTTGACATAGGGTGCAGGCAGATTACGGGCCTCACATAGCTGCTGCCAGGCCCCTAATCTGCCATGGGCCCCTATATACCGCCTCCTCATGCTGCTGCCAAGTCCAGAGTCTGTCATGGTCCCTGTACGGCCTCCCATTGCTGCTGTCTCCATCGCCACACTCTGCTGCCATGTGCCACTTTCAGGTCTCTTCACACTGCTGGTGTGTTAAATTTTTTGACATAGGGTGCAGGCAGATTACGGGCCTCACATAGCTGCTGCCAGGCCCCTAATCTGCCATGGGCCCCTATATACCGCCTCCTCATGCTGCTGCCAAGTCCAGAGTCTGTCATGGTCCCTGTACGGCCTCCCATTGCTGCTGTCTCCATCGCCACACTCTGCTGCCATGTGCCACTTTCAGGTCTCTTCACACTGCTGGTGTGTTTAATTTTTTGACATAGGGTGCAGGCAGATTACGGGCCTCACATAGCTGCTGCCAGGCCCCTAATCTGCCATGGGCCCCTATATACCGCCTCCTCATGCTGCTGCCAAGTCTAGAGTCTCTCATGGGTCCCTGTACGGCCTCCCATTGCTGCTGTCTCCATCGCCACACTCTGCTGCCATGTGCCACTTTCAGGTCTCTTCACACTGCTGGTGTGTTTAATTTTTTGACATAGGGTGCAGGCAGATTACGGGCCTCACATAGCTGCTGCCAGGCCCCTAATCTGCCATGGGCCCCTATATACCGCCTCCTCATGCTGCTGCCAAGTCTAGAGTCTCTCATGGGTCCCTGTACGGCCTCCCATTGCTGCTGTCTCCATCGCCACACTCTGCTGCCATGTGCCACTTTCAGGTCTCTTCACACTGCTGGTGTGTTTAATTTTTTGACATAGGGTGCAGGCAGATTACGGGCCTCACATAGCTGCTGCCAGGCCCCTAATCTGCCATGGGCCCCTATATACCGCCTCCTCATGCTGCTGCCAGGTCCAGAGTCTCTCATGGGTCCCTGTACGGCCTCCCATTGCTGCTTTCTCCATCGCCACACTCTGCCATGTGCCACTTTCAGGTCTCCTCACACACTGCTGGTGTGTTGAATTTTTTGACATAGGGTGCTGGCAGATTACGGGCCTCACATAGCTGCTGCCAGGCCCCTAATCTGCCATGGGCCCCTATATACCGCCTCCTCATGCTGCTGCCAAGTTCAGAGTCTGTCATGGGTCCCTGTACGGCCTCCCATTGCTGCTGTCTCCATCGCCACACTCTGCCATGTGCCACTTTCAGGTCTCCTCACACTGCTGGTGTGTTGAATTTTTTGACATAGGGTGCTGGCAGATTACGGGCCTCCTATAGCTGCTGCCAGGCCCCTAATCTGCCATAAGCCCCTATATACCGCCTCCTCATGCTGCTGCCAAGTCCAGAGTCTGTCATGGGTCCCTGTACGGCCTCCCATTGCTGCTGTCTCCATCGCCACACTCTGCCATGTGCCACTTTCAGGTCTCCTCACACACTGCTGGTGTGTTGAATTTTTTGACATAGGGTGCTGGCAGATTACGGGCCTCCTATAGCTGCTGCCAGGCCCCTAATCTGCCGTAGGCCCCTATATACCGCCTCCTCATGCTGCTGCCAGGTCCAGAGTCTCTCATGGGTCCCTGTACGGCCTCCCATTGCTGCTGTCTCCATCGCCACACTCTGCCATGTGCCACTTTCAGGTCTCCTCACACTGCTGGTGTGTTCCATTTTTTGTCATAGGGTGCTGGCAGATTATGGGCCTCCCATAACTGCTGCCAGGCCCCTAATCTGCCATGGGCCCCTATACCGACTCCTCATGCTGTGACGTTGCAACAAGGTGGAATTCAACCCTACATATGTTAGACCGCCTTTACGAACAGCAAAAGGCCATCACAGATTTCCTGATGTTAAAAGCAGATAAAGGTACTCCCTGTGTAACTTAGATGTCAGCCATTGGCAGCTCATGCGTGACACCTGCGCTTGCTCAGGCCCTTTGAGGAGGCCACGCTATTCGTGAGTCGGCAGGACTATGGGATGAACGACGTCATTCCTCTGTTGCACGTCCTGGAACAAATGCTGTTAACAATGGCTGGTCAGGGTGCGGTAGACGTGGCGCACAGATCTCAACGCCACATGGCCCCTGTGGGGGCAGGACTGGAAGAAGAGGAGGAGGTAGAGGAGGACATTGGTGCTCAGGAATTATTGAGTGAAATGGGTGGTTTTTCCACTCAGCGGACAGGAGTGGAGGAGCAGGAGCATCTGGTAGAGGAGGAGGAAGAGGAGACAGAGGACCTAGACGCACCGTGGCAGTATGCTGTGGAGATGGAGGCAGGGAGTCCCTCGCATTCCTTGGCACAAATGGCCCATAGCATGCTCGGTTGCTTGCGTAGCGACAGCCGAATAATAACCATCAGACAGAGGGATGACTTTTGGCTGTCCACCTTGTTGGACCCTCGCTACCGTTCAAAAATGGTGGCCTTTTTCACACCTGCTGAGAGGGAGGCCAAAATAACGTACTATAAAAAACACCTATGTAGTCAGCTGGTCTCTGCCTGTCTGCGCCAACGTCCATCCTCAGACACTGTGGGCCCTGTGCGCTCGTGTTCCGCTGCCATGGCAGCAGGGGAGGGGTGGGGTGGTAGGAGCAGTGGCAGCTCCACCAGCAGCGGCTGCCTCAGTCTGCAGTCGATGATGAGTAGCTTTCTTCACCAGCGCAGTGAGGAAACTACTAACCAGCCGCAGCAGCAGCAGCAGCATCAGGTGGACCTGGAGCAGGACCTCAAACAACAGGCTTAGGCCTACTTGGACAGCACCCTGCCAACCGAGGTAGACAATCCCCTTGACTACTGGGCAACGAAACTTGACCTTTGGCCCCAACTAGCTGAATTTGCCCTTGAAAGGCTGTCATGCCCGGCCAGTAGCGTGGCATCGGAGCGCGTGTTTAGTGCGGCAGGAGGTATTGCAACTCCGCGGAGGACACGACTGTCCACCCAAAGTGTGGAGAGACTCACGTTTGTGAAAATGAATCAGGCGTGGATTAGTCTGGATTTCAAACCACCAGTTCCTGACACAACTGACTAAATCCGCCATGAATCATGCCCCAAACATGTGCCACTTTCAGGTCTCCTCACACTGCTGGTGTGTTCCATTTTTTGTCATAGGGTGCTGGCAGATTACGGGCCTCCCATAGCTGCTGCCAGGCCCCTAATCTGCCATGGGCCCCTATACCGCCTCCTCATGCTGCTGCCAAGTCCAGAGTCTCTCATGGGTCCCTGTACGGCCTCCCATTGCTGCTTTCTCCATCGCCACACTCTGCCATGTGCCACTTTCAGGTCTCCTCACACACTGCTGGTGTGTTGAATTTTTTGACATAGGGTGCTGGCAGATTACGGGCCTCACATAGCTGCTGCCAGGCCCCTAATCTGCCATGGGCCCCTATATACCGCCTCCTCATGCTGCTGCCAAGTTCAGAGTCTGTCATGGGTCCCTGTACGGCCTCCCATTGCTGCTGTCTCCATCGCCACACTCTGCCATGTGCCACTTTCAGGTCTCCTCACACTGCTGGTGTGTTGAATTTTTTGACATAGGGTGCTGGCAGATTACGGGCCTCCTATAGCTGCTGCCAGGCCCCTAATCTGCCATAAGCCCCTATATACCGCCTCCTCATGCTGCTGCCAAGTCCAGAGTCTGTCATGGGTCCCTGTACGGCCTCCCATTGCTGCTGTCTCCATCGCCACACTCTGCCATGTGCCACTTTCAGGTCTCCTCACACACTGCTGGTGTGTTGAATTTTTTGACATAGGGTGCTGGCAGATTACGGGCCTCCTATAGCTGCTGCCAGGCCCCTAATCTGCCGTAGGCCCCTATATACCGCCTCCTCATGCTGCTGCCAGGTCCAGAGTCTCTCATGGGTCCCTGTACGGCCTCCCATTGCTGCTGTCTCCATCGCCACACTCTGCCATGTGCCACTTTCAGGTCTCCTCACACTGCTGGTGTGTTCCATTTTTTGTCATAGGGTGCTGGCAGATTATGGGCCTCCCATAACTGCTGCCAGGCCCCTAATCTGCCATGGGCCCCTATACCGACTCCTCATGCTGTGACGTTGCAACAAGGTGGAATTCAACCCTACATATGTTAGACCGCCTTTACGAACAGCAAAAGGCCATCACAGATTTCCTGATGTTAAAAGCAGATAAAGGTACTCCCTGTGTAACTTAGATGTCAGCCATTGGCAGCTCATGCGTGACACCTGCGCTTGCTCAGGCCCTTTGAGGAGGCCACGCTATTCGTGAGTCGGCAGGACTATGGGATGAACGACGTCATTCCTCTGTTGCACGTCCTGGAACAAATGCTGTTAACAATGGCTGGTCAGGGTGCGGTAGACGTGGCGCACAGATCTCAACGCCACATGGCCCCTGTGGGGGCAGGACTGGAAGAAGAGGAGGAGGTAGAGGAGGACATTGGTGCTCAGGAATTATTGAGTGAAATGGGTGGTTTTTCCACTCAGCGGACAGGAGTGGAGGAGCAGGAGCATCTGGTAGAGGAGGAGGAAGAGGAGACAGAGGACCTAGACGCACCGTGGCAGTATGCTGTGGAGATGGAGGCAGGGAGTCCCTCGCATTCCTTGGCACAAATGGCCCATAGCATGCTCGGTTGCTTGCGTAGCGACAGCCGAATAATAACCATCAGACAGAGGGATGACTTTTGGCTGTCCACCTTGTTGGACCCTCGCTACCGTTCAAAAATGGTGGCCTTTTTCACACCTGCTGAGAGGGAGGCCAAAATAACGTACTATAAAAAACACCTATGTAGTCAGCTGGTCTCTGCCTGTCTGCGCCAACGTCCATCCTCAGACACTGTGGGCCCTGTGCGCTCGTGTTCCGCTGCCATGGCAGCAGGGGAGGGGTGGGGTGGTAGGAGCAGTGGCAGCTCCACCAGCAGCGGCTGCCTCAGTCTGCAGTCGATGATGAGTAGCTTTCTTCACCAGCGCAGTGAGGAAACTACTAACCAGCCGCAGCAGCAGCAGCAGCATCAGGTGGACCTGGAGCAGGACCTCAAACAACAGGCTTAGGCCTACTTGGACAGCACCCTGCCAACCGAGGTAGACAATCCCCTTGACTACTGGGCAACGAAACTTGACCTTTGGCCCCAACTAGCTGAATTTGCCCTTGAAAGGCTGTCATGCCCGGCCAGTAGCGTGGCATCGGAGCGCGTGTTTAGTGCGGCAGGAGGTATTGCAACTCCGCGGAGGACACGACTGTCCACCCAAAGTGTGGAGAGACTCACGTTTGTGAAAATGAATCAGGCGTGGATTAGTCTGGATTTCAAACCACCAGTTCCTGACACAACTGACTAAATCCGCCATGAATCATGCCCCAAACATGTGCCACTTTCAGGTCTCCTCACACTGCTGGTGTGTTCCATTTTTTGTCATAGGGTGCTGGCAGATTACGGGCCTCCCATAGCTGCTGCCAGGCCCCTAATCTGCCATGGGCCCCTATACCGCCTCCTCATGCTGCTGCCAAGTCCAGAGTCTCTCATGGGTCCCTGTACGGCCTCCCATTGCTGCTGCCTCCATCGCCACACTCTGCCATGTGCCACTTTCAGGTCTCCTCACACTGCTGGTGTGTTCCATTTTTTGTCATAGGGTGCTGGCAGATTACGGGCCTCCCATAGCTGCTGCCAGGCCCCTAATCTGCCATGGGCCCCTATACCGCCTCCTCATGCTGCTGCCAGGTCCAGAGTCTCTCATGGGTCCCTGTACGGCCTCCCATTGCTGCTGTCTCCATCGCCACACTCTGCCATGTGCCACTTTCAGGTCTCCTCACACTGCTGGTGGGTTCCATTTTTTGTCATAGGGTGCTGGCAGATTACGGGCCTCCCATAGCTGCTGCCAGGCCCGTAATCTGCCATGGGCCCCCGTACCGACTCCTCATGCTGCTGCCAGGCCCGTAATCTGTCATGGGCCACTGTTGTCGCTTGTTGGCATATTCCGCTCGTTCAGATGCTCCTTCTCCTGCTACTCCTCTTCACGGATTCCGTCAGCAGTCTTTCTTGGAATCCGTTTCCAAGAGACAACAGTTTGCGAGCACGCACCCGACGGTGCAGAAGCTGAACGTCCTCCTGTCCAAGTTGCTGCTGCCAGGCTCGTAATCTGTCATGCGCCCCTGTACCGCCTCCTCATGCTGCTGCCAGGTCCAGAGTGTGTCATGGGCCCCCGTACCGACTCCTCATGCTGCTGCCAGGCCCGTAATCTGTCATGGGCCCCTGTACCGCCTCCCCATGCTGCTGCCAGGTCCAGAGTGTGTCATGGGTCCCTGTACGGCCTCCCATTGCTGCTGCCAGGCCCGTAATCTGCCATGGGCCCCTGTACCGACTCCTCATGCTGCTGCCAGGCCCGTAATCTGTCATGGGCCCCTGTACCGCCTCCTCATGCTGCTGCCAGGTCCAGAGTGTGTCATGGGTCCCTGTACGGCCTCCCATTGCTGCTGTCTCTATCGCCACACTCTGCCATGTGCCACTTTCAGGTCTCCTCACACTGCTGGTGGTTTCCATTTTTGTCATAGGGTGCTGTATGGCCTCCCATTGCTGCTGCCTCCACCGCCACACTGTGGCTCCACACTCTGGTTTTGGCCCCGTGACTGCCCAAATGAGTGAAGTGTGCGGTGATTCTAAGATCGACGGCACTCATCTGCATGTCATACTGACTGACAGTATTATTTCTCTTCCCCAGCAGACTCCAAGGGCATTTAAATTAAAGGTACAGTGTTCTGCACTAATATTAAGTCTCTCTGAAGCCTAGAAACACCCTTTTTTAAGTTAAATTCACAGCGAATTTATTCGACTCGAATCGAATATTGTCCACGAATTCGCCGAATCAGTCGAATCGAATTTTTCATTTCTTCGCTCATCTCTAGTTGTAATGGGTAACATATCTTTTCATTAAGTCACTTTATTACCATATTATTTTCCCTGCAAGGTAAAGCCGTAATGTGCCAAAATGTTATATGGGTGCACATATTAGTTGTTGAACAGTGAGATTGATTTTGAGTATTTTTGTTGATTTATAGTAGTGTTATTTACTCATTTAAATTACTGTTGGTGCACTCACAATAGCTAAGTAGGAATAATAACTGAGGCACAGAGGTGTTGTGCAGCACTTTTTATATATTTTTTTTCTTTTGGTCTCACTGATGGGAACATTATTTGAATTGTGAGTGAAGAGGGTGCTGTTGGTTGGAAGCTATGATTCATACAAGAATCTTGCCTAGATTCAGGGGCCCCCAGGGTGTACAGGAGCACATTCCCACTCAATACTACACATGTATAGCTTTTCCAATTTTTTTTTTTTTTTCTTTTTTTGCCCAGGGTAATAAACTTCTGCTGATCGTCTACTGAATTATGACATTGGCTGAATCGGTCACATTTATAAGGTCAATGCTTGAATGTGCTTGTCATATACTTCTTTAACCTGCGGTTATTATTACTTGGCCCATAATTACTTCTCAGATTGTTGTGTGGGGAAGAAAAGCAAGTGAACTCTATCCAAAACTGAGTCATTTGTGTTATTGGCAAGTTCAAGGACAGTCTGGTAAATAAAAATAGTGCCTAGCAGCAGGCACCATAAGATGTTCACTATTTTGTTTGTTATGCACAATCCTCTTCTGTGTTCCTCTCTAAAACTGGTTTTACTTTGTAATAGCTGTAAGCTGCTGATGATTGTCATTTGAATTATGATGTTGGCTGAAGCAGTCTAGACACGTTTATAGGAGCAATGCTTGCATGTACTTGCCATACACTTCTGTAACATACAGTTATTATGACTTTCGGCCAGTTCACACCAGATGCAGTCCCGTGCGTTTTTTTTGTGCATCAAAAATTGCATGGGCAGTATGTTATATGGGTTCTTATGGCCTAGTTCAGTGCACTATGTTCCGGTGCAGGAAAAAAAAGTAGAACATGCTACATTTTTTCTGTGCTGACCTGGACTGGAACGCAGCAAAAGTAATCAAAAACGCACCTAATCGCATCTTTATGAATATAAAAAAGTGAAATTCAGCAGCTGAAGTCACCACGATATAGGATTACTAAAATTGTATACAGTATTTCAGACTAAATACTTTTACTTTTGATCAAATGGTGTGCCTGATTAGTTTAAATCCAGTTTAGAGATAATTAGTTGTTACTCTGCCTTACAATGGAGTGTGGAAATGAAATGGTTGTGTATGATTTTCAGAAAACTTCTTCTTTTCCTCATATACTGTGTCAATGTAGTTATAGCCCTCAGCAAATGCCATTTTATAATTAGGAAGGTTGAAAAACCTGTTCAGTTTTACCTTCATCTTACACCAAAGAAATGTTACTTTTTTCAGCCCGCAATAGAATTTAAAGGCATCTTTATATTAACATTTAACAAAAATTGTAAATAAAAATATATATTGTACTGCTGAAAGGTTACTTAACCTTTCTTCTGACTGCCAGTCAATGGACTAGTCACATAGGTTCCAAGGGCCATGCAACATAACATTTAGAAATCAGCGGTTTTAAATGGGTATACGCTGGTATTTATGATGTGCACATGTGTACAGATGTAGAGTGTGTTCCCTGGGTCATATGTGTGCACATGTTTATGTCAGTACCGGCATACAACCTTGTAAAGCTATTCATTTCTGTGAGTGGCTGTACCCAGCATCTGTGACTCCTGGGTGCAGTACAGCCCTAGCCTCCTGCAACCCTCGTGATAAAAGGCTGACCCTTCAATTAAGGTGAAGTCAACCACGTGGCCTAGAGTACTTGAGCGCTCTACCTCCCACAATACAAAATAATTAATTACAAGGGATGTCACTCCCAGAAAGCATGTTCAAAAATAGAATAGAGTAACCACTGTCTCCAGAAAATACATCCATAGGACTACATGGAAATTATTTAAACTATCCCAACAATCTCTCCATTAGTAGAGACGAAGGACCAAAGCCCAGTGTAGCCAACCAAGGCTCCCAGAGCTTATCAAATATTTGTGGGCAGCTTCGTGTATACATACTTCTCTTTCAATATGGTGTCATTTACTGCTTGGATCCAATCTGAATGCGAAGGGGGAAGTGGCCCCAACCATCTCTGAGCTATGACTTTCCTAGCCTGAAAAAGGCATCAGAGCACTGGAATCTGTGCGATTGTTATTCACAGTCCTCTTCTGTGTTCCTCTCTAAAACTGGTTTTACTTTGTAACTAAGGACTGCTTAGACCAGGTGTCGGCAACCTGCGGCTCCAGAGCCGCATGTGGCTCTTTTTCACCTTGGCTGCGGCTCCGGAGCACACTGCCCACCAGGTGACAGGCAATAGGGCAGCAATGGGCAAACTACGGCCCGGCGGACCTTTTAATCTGGCCCGCGGAGCTAGGCTCCCGCTAGGCTCCTCTCACAGTCCGCCCTGAAGACCGGTGTAGCATGAAAATCTGTCTCCTATGAGGATCTGTCCCCCTCGACGTATCTGCGCATGTGCCGGAGATCGCCGATCGGCTGCTAATGCCTGAAACTGGCACATGCGCAGAAACGTCGAGGGGGACAGATCCTCATAGGAGACAGATTTTCATGCTACACCGGAACGGCGCGGGAACACGGCGAGAGGAACGCGCGGAGCAAAGGTAAGTGAATTGACACAGGGGGGACTTGGGGTCTTAATATGAGGGATGAATTACTATAGGGGGGATGAATTACTATGGGGGATGAATTACTATATGGGGGATGAATTACTATATGGGGGATGAATTACTATATGGGGGATGAATTACTATATGGGGGATGAATTACTATATGGGGGATGAATTACTATATGGGGGATGAATTACTATGGGGGATGAATTACTATATGGGGGATGAATTACTATGGGGGATGAATTACTATGGGGGATGAATTACTATGGGGGATGAATTACTATATGGGGGATGTATTTTCAGTTTTAAAAATGTGGCTCTCAAAATAAATTTCAATCGTGGTTTTGGCGAGATTTGGCTCAGTTGAAAAAAAAGGTTGCCCACCACTGACCTAAGGCTATGATTGTGATTATGACGATACACTGTGCCCTGATTAACCCTTTGCTTACTGGGCCCTTAAACCCCCTTCATGACCAGAGCGCTTTTTGCAATATATGCAGTGTCAGATTTGTTTTAAATGTTGCAATGGTTTTGTGGCTCCCAGTCTTTTTTTCCCTCTCGGAAACGGGTCCAAGTGGCTCTTTATGTCTTAAAGGTTGCAGACCCCTGGCTTAGACTCTCCGCCCTGATTTTGGGACTAATAGTACCTAGAGATATGAGATGATAAACTCCTATCCAGCTGGATTGGATGACAATCTCATGTCCATAGTGGCAGGCAGATGCTTGTCAGCTTTTATAGGGAACATCAGTCAAGGATGTCCTAATCCCTTTCCCATTAAACAAGCTGCATTGGAAAATCATAGAATGCTCTGAAGGTGCTGAATGATGGCTACACGTGTCATCACCCTCTAATTTCTATGGGCAGACCAAGCTCCGTCAACCTGCCATATCCCTGAACTTTAGTAACAAATAGAAGCCTCTTTCAGGGATGTACACAGAGAAGGGTTGTCTGGCTAATAATGATAAAAGGGGGAAAAATGAGGAGCCCCTCTTTTTTGATTTGACTTTTTTTGTTTTTTAAATGTTTAACCACTTCAGTACCGGGCACTTTTACCCCCTTCCTGCCCAGGCCAATTTTCAGATTTCAGCGCTCTCACACTTTGACAATTGCGCAGTCATGCAACACTGTACCCAAACTAAAGTTTTCTCATTTTGTTCACACAACTAGAGTTTTCTTTTGGTGGTAATTAATCACCACTGGGATTTTTATTTATTGCTAAATTAGCAAAAAAAAAGACAGAAAATTAAAAAAAAAACCTCCACGTTTTTCTTTGTTTCTGTTATAAAAGTTTGCAAATAAATAATTTGTTCTTCATAAATTTATGCCAAGATGTATTCTGCTACATTTCTTTAGTGAAAATAACCCCAATCAGTATTTATTATTTAGTCTGTAGGAAAGTTATAGAGTTCACAAACTATGGGATATATTTGAATATTGATCAATCCTGAAGTACTGACGGACAATCTAATTTCTTGAGGCCCAAAAATGTCAGAACAGTACAGATATCCCCCAAATGACCCCTTGTTGCAAAGTAGGCAGTCCAACGTATTTCATTACAGGCATGGCGAGTTTTTTTTTTTTTGTTTGTTTTTTTTGAAGTTGTAATTTTTTTTTGTCATTTTTTTGGAAAATTAAGAAATTAAAAAGATTTTCATAATTTTTTTTTTTTTTTTACATACTGTCACCAGTGCAGTACAGCATTATCATATAACTGGTGTAGTGGTGATTAGGGACACTGACTAGTGACAGTACAAGAAAAATTGATTCAGTTTTTATTTTATGTTTTTATTTTTATTACAAGTTCTCTTTTTTTTTTTTTTAAGATTGTTTTTCATATTACACTATGACCAAAGTAGTATAATGATACCATAGTAACATTGTACTACTTTGAGGAAGTGATCAGTATTTTTTTTTTTTACACAATTTGCTTATAGCAAAGAATTTCTTTGCTATAAGCAAGCATTTTACTGAATGAAATAGATTAATTCTGTTTTTTTTTTTTTTGTGATTAGCTAGGATTGGCCATGGCTAATCACATGACACAGATGGGCTGTGATTGGCTCAGCCTGTGCATGTGATCACTGTGACCATTCACAGCTAGACACACTTGTATACAATGGATGGAATGAACCAAAGCCATCCATTGTTTGCAACTATCATGTGACCTGCTGTGATTGGTCACAGCAGGTCACATGGTACTGGCAACGGGGCAGGTACACAGATCTGTCTTCGGCTGTGTCCGAGGTACACAGCTGGTGACAGATCTTGCCACAGCGCGGCCCTGCGGGCACGCGCAAGTCGGGATCTGGGAAGGACATCATATGACGCCGTCCCGGATCGATGAGTCCCGCCTGGCCGTCATATCACTATAGGCCGGGCGGGAAGTGGTTAAAATGGCTGCCAAGTTCATTATAAAACACCTTTATATCAATTTAACATACACACATTTTTACATTTCCCTTTTATTGTCCAGGTTTGTGCTCTCTGGGAACCTGCATGGTGGTTCAGTGGTGGCTAGCTATCCCTTTGACGATTCCAGTATTCATCAGGAGACTGGCTTCTATAGCAGATCCACAGATGACAAAGTGTTCCAGTATCTGGCCAGAGCCTATGCTTCAAACCACCCGATCATGAAGACTGGTCACCCAAAGTGTAAGAATGAGGAAGATGAGGTTTTCCCGGATGGAATCACTAATGGAGCCCATTGGTATGATGTTCAAGGTATGTCACAGCATGTTCCTGTGCAGTGCGTGTTGCTTGGGGAATATAAACTGTATCATCTAAATCTAGTCATAAATCCTAAAATAATGAATACATCCATTTTGGTATGGATTACTAAAGGACTCCTCTGGCCCCACCTGGTAGAACAGCAGTTTATGAATTATGTTTATAACACAAACCTGGACAATTAAAATAAATAAATAAATGTAATGGAAATAGTATCTGGATAACCCTGCGTAACTAACTCTAGCAGTTTGTGTCATCCCACGTAGTCACTATTATATGATTATGCAAACTGACAATGCATCATCTGGATTACATGAATCTGGTTTTTGATAATCCTATTTACTTTCCTGTGCAAATCCAGGGTTATCTGATCTGCAATTACAGTACAGTCATTATTTTGTACTACAGTTTACGTTATTTCAGTTTTAGTAGTAATGCATACTATTTACAGACTGTGGTCTGTTAGTATTTTATATTCAGTTATTCTTTATTGAAGGATTTTAACATATAAGTGAGGATATAGAAACATAAACATGAAAGGTTTACATTGGTAGGAGCACAGCATAAGGGGAAGAAAACATAATGATCCCCGCCATTTGGCTGGGGACCTAGGGGTTCTTGTCTTTTATACATGAGAGGTATGCTCAGTGAGATGTGAACCAAGTTGGTGCAGTAGTAGAGTGTAGTTAGAAAAAAAACAAACGAATAAACATGGGGGGGGGGGGGTGGGGGGGAAGAGGGAGGCACCGAAACAGCATAGGATATTGATAGGTCAGTATTTGTTGGCTATCAGTGTATTGAGCAATTGGGATTTTTTAACCATCGAGACCACTGGATGGTGAACTTGTGGTAGGAAGAGTTGTGGAGGGCTATTCTTTTTTCCATCTCACATTGGTGATTCAAATCTGATATGAGGCGAGACAGAAGGGGAGTGGTGGTTGATCGTCATAATTTGGTGATGTTAATTTTTGCGGCTGCTAGAGTATGGATGATAATGGTACGTGAATTTATGGGGAATTTATCGATTCCGATGTGAAGAAGAGCTAGTTCTGGATTGGGGGTTACCTGAGTTCCAGTGATTGAGGAGATTATCTGAAAAACCTTGTTCCAGTAGGATTTGAGGGATTTACATGCCCAGAGTAGGTGAAGGAGTGAGCCCGTTTCTCCGCAATGTCTCCAACAGGCTTGAGAATGTTGGGGGTAGTATAAAGATAGTTTGGTAGGGGTTAGGTACCATTGGTGGAGGGTCTTCAGATATGCCACCCAATGTGTGCTACATTTTGAAGCTTTAAAAGTGATGGTGAACGTTTTTCCCACGTGTGTGGAGTTATTGATTGGAGAAGATTTTTTTCCCAGTTGGTTATTGAAGTGTGGTGTGTGGTGAATAGTGATTCAATTATCATTGTGTAGAAAGTTGAGATTCCTTTCTTCGGGTGGGATGTTCTCTGAAGAAATGGTGAGCAATTACGGGGATTTTCACTGCCAGTGGTAAGTTCGTTCCGTGCAGTGCGTGGGCTATTTGCATGTGTGTAAATTGTTCTTTATCAGGGAGATGAAACTTCTTTTGGATATTAGAGAATGAGTCTAGTGTATTTTTAGTGTAGATGTCCTGAATATGGAGTAAACCAGCAGCTTTCCACATTGTCAGGTTTAGTTGAGGGATGAGGGAATGTAGGGAAGATAATGGGGTAGGGATTCGCAGAGTGTCTTTGTTTAGCTGGTTATACTTTAAAAGTCAATCCAAGCAGTCAAAGAGGCTTGTATGCAGGGGTGTTTTTGTAGAGGTTTAGGTTGGACTATTTGGGGTATGAGTAGACTGTCAGTTTGTGTGGTAAAGTCAGGGAGGTTTCCATAGTGGACCAGGTCTTTTCAGAGGTAGGGTGCCACCAGGAAAAACGTTGGTCTAGTAGGACAGCTTTATAATACTAATTCAAATGCGGGAGTCCAGCTCCTCCCTTGGAGGGTGGACGTATGAGGAGATTCGTGGTATATCTGGGTCTTGTTGAGTTCCATAGGAATTTGTTTAGTATTACTTGTATTTTAGAAAAGAAAGTGCAGGGAACCAGGATAGGGAGTGTACGGAACATATAGAGAATTTTGGGCAGTATGCACATTTTCAAGGTAGCTATTCTGCCTAGTGTCGATAACGTGGATGTGCGAAGGTTTTTGAGCTCCTGTGGGATAGTGTCAAGCAGTGGTTTGAAGTTATTGGTCTGTTAGTATTTTAAAGGTACATTCCAGTCAAAACTGAGCGTTCGATAATTATTAAAGCAGGTCTGCATACCTGTAATCAAACCTATACATAGGCATATGAGTGCTAAAGCTAAACACAGAGACTTTCTGAAAGCCCTAAATACACCAGATAAATCAAAATGGTAAGCTACCACACCACATACATAGGCATTTCAATAGCTGTATTGTATTTTTAATTCAGTAGTAATGTACACTATGTTGCCAAAAGTATTGGGACACCCCTCCAAGTCATTGGATTCAGGTGTTCCAATCACCTCCAGGTGTATAAAATCAAGCACATAGGCATGCAGACTGCTTCTACAAACATTTGTGAAAGAATGGGTCACTCTCAAGAGTTCCTCAGGAGTTCAGTGACTTCAAGTGTGGTACTGTGATAGGTTGCCACCTGTGCAGTAAGTCCATCTGTGAAATTTCCTTGCTACTAAATATTCCATCGTCAACTGTCCGTGATATTACAACAAAGTGGAAGCAACTGGGAACATTAGTAACTCAGCCATGAAGTGATGGGCCATGCAGAAATGACAGAGCGACCAACTGTCTGCAGAGGCAATGGCTAAAGACCTCCAAATTTAGTGTGGCCTTCAGATTAGTACAACAACAATGCATAGATAACTTCATGGAACTGATTTCCATGGTCAAGCTGCTGCATCCAAACCTTACATCGCCAAGTGCAATGCAAAGCGTCAGATGCAGTGGTGTATAGCACGCCGCCACTGGACTCTAGAGCAGGGGAGACGTGTTCTCTGGAGTGAAAAATCACACTTCTCTGTCTATCAATCTGATGGACATGTATGGGTTTGACGGTTGCCATGAGAACAGTTCTTGCCTGACTGCAGTGTGCTAAGTGTAAAGTTTGGTGGAGGGGGATTATGGTGTGGGGTTGTTTTTCAGAGGCTGGGTTTGGCCCCTAAGTTTCAGTGAAGGGAATTCTTAAGGTGTCAGCATACCAAGACATTTTGGACAATTTCATGCTCCCAACTTTGTGTAAAAAGTTTGGGAATGGCCCCTTCCTGTTCCAACTGTGCACCAGTGCACAAAGCAAGGTCCATAAAGACATGGATGAGCAAGTTTGAGGTGGAAGAACTTGACTGGTCTGCACAGAGTCCTGACCTCAACCCGACGGAGCGGAGACTGCAAGCCAGGCCTTCTCGTCCAACATCAGTGCCTGACCTCACAAAAATTTGCTTCTGAAAGAATGGTCAAATATTCCTATGGACACACTCCTTAACCTTGTGGACAGCCTTCCCAGAATAGTTGAAGCTGTTACAGCTTTAAAATTGAATGTTAGGCCTTGAAATGCATAAAGTCTTGCTGACTCCAGAAATGAGTTTTTCAGCCTGTCATAGTTATAATGCACCAATCTGCCCCAGTCCTTATTGCCGATTACAAATCATGATCTGGGAACCCCATTTCACTTCTAGTTCGTAGTGAAGGATTGCTATTCTGATGCCTGTGGAAAGCTTTGTGTATCAAGTTAAACCCCTTAATTAGAACTTTTAAATCTGATTATACAAGCACAGAGACGCATGGTTCACAAATCAGACCAATTGAGAGCTCCCAGGATTCTAATTGTAGTGTAATTATAAACTTTAGCTCAGTTGCATTATTTCCTTGTGCAAAGTTTTTTTTTTTTTTTCCCCAACTTCAGTGAAAATGAAAAGACAGTGATGGTGAAGTAGCATAGAAGATTGTTGAGGCTTTCAGTAGATTTGATGGTATCTCCCAGTCCTAACATTTGTATATGAACACCCTTAGTACTACCTGATTGCTGGCTAAATCAAAGAAAGGTGACTTCAAGATCTGAAATAAATATAATCTGAAAATATATATCCAAATGGCATTTATAAGCATATGTGAAAAGCCAATGTGAATTCCAATAGGGGCATTTCTAAGAACGTATGGGAAGGTAAGAAGTTGCTTCATTTTGATTGGGTTAATCTTGCCAAAGAGAGATAGGAGCGAGGACTGCCAACCATCGAACCTGGATTTTGAGAGTTGTAAGAGGCATAGATAATGCAATTGAATGAGGTCTGCTATGTTGTTAGTCACCTTAATACTGAGTTATTTACATTTAGTCACCCACTGGAGAGGTAGTGACCCGTCTCAGTCCACAGACAGTGCAAGATCAAGGGGGAGTACTTGAGACTTGCCCCAGATAATTTTGAGGTCTGAGAAGACTGAATACTTGTATAGAGTTGTCAGCGCAGATTTCAAGGAAAGGTTCATGTCTTATAAGAACAAGAGCATGTACTTTGCAGGTAATATAATTTTCTCCTCAAGTGTATGAAGTTCAGGGACTTTAATTTGGTTTTAGTGCGAAGGGCTACAGCATTGGTTTCCATCATAGGTGATAGACCACTCCGATGAGTACCTATCTTGAACAAGAAGGGAGTGGATACCATATTCCCTATTTTGATGGCTGCCTGAAGGTATTTATATTGAAGGGCAATCTCTTTTCAAGAAGGAAGGGCCAAAGCCCATTTTCTCCCACACCCAATCGTTGACAATCTAGTGAATCAAACACTTTTTGGTTTTCAAGTAGCATTATGTATTAATGTACAATATATATGTAAAGCGCTGTGAAAATTGACAGTGCTATATAAGTACCTGTAATAAATAAAATAAAAATAATTTATCACTCTGCTACCCAAATACACATGAGAAGCTTGGATATTAGTGAAAGGTTGCCTTATGTTGATATCAGTGGATTTCTGTGGGGTAAGGCTCGTTTGCCCAGAATTCACCAAATCTCCAATCACTGTAGATAGATGGGTTACCAGAACTTTGGTGAGGATCTTTAGATCCAAATTCAGCAATAAAATTGACTTCTTTCTTAAATTTCTGTATGAGGACCACATGTGCCTGGTAAATGGAGTAAGGGGAGGGCATTTCATTCGTGAAAGTATGCATAAAGACAGTGAAGAGTTGGGGCAAGCTCGTCAATATATAGTTTATGTCACTCAGAGATCATAACATCAGGGCCAGGAGACTTGTTATTGGGCAAAGACAGAATGGCAGCCTTGACCTATTCCAGTGTTCTATATAGGGATGTCTAAAAATTCCATGCAAGCCTGAGTTTGACCAATTATCATTTTTACATTGTGCACTATCAACCTAATAAACTATTCTGATGTTGTCCTAGGTTACTCACAATGTATGTGTCACAATACAAAGCGAATAGCTGTATTTTATGAATCATATTTATACAACAGTTACAGAGAAAAGTTCTCTGAGATCCAGAATATGCTTTCCTTAGTCCTCCTTCACCTAAGTGATTTTAAGCATTTTGTTGCATTTCTCAGTGTGCAGAAATTGCTCCATTAAAAAGCGACTTGCAGTACATAAAAATGTCTTGCGTGCAGCTCCCTGGTTCACGCCGGTGTGACTTGTCATGCCATTTGACTTTTTCAAATCACATGACAAATAGTACCTTATTGTCTGCAATGGAACTGTTCAGATTGGTACAACTCTGTTTGAAAGTAGTTAATGCACTATTTTTGCAATTTTCAGGTGTGACTTTCATAGACCTCCTGTGCATGAAGATGCACAGATGTCTTCCAAGTCACACCTAAGGCCATGCTGACATTAAGTGAAGTTGCACAATTATAAAGTCAGATCCAGTGTGAACCAGGTCTTAGAGCGATTTCACTTCTGTTGCAAAAACTTATCACAAAGTTTCTCATTGACACTGCTGGTCATAGTTTGCTTTGTTCCTTTTGATCAGCCAATGTATCTTTTGCAAAAATGCCTGAAATTTTCCCTTTGTATAACCAGTATTTGTTTGTGTTTGTTTTGCAATCCTTTCTTCAAGTCTTGTCTACAGTGGATAGTATGAATTTTACTTACATATGCTCAGATGCAGCAAATAGAATGTCTGCTGCACAGAATTCAGGCTCAGCAAGTCAAATGAGCTCTGCTTCTGTATTATTTGGACTTGCTCCTGAGTCATTTGGGATTTCCTTGATTTGCTTTTGAGTTAACTTTGTACATATGCCCTTAGCTTACCTGTGTGTGAAACTATTGGTGACATTTGAGAGCTGTTTTGAGAAATATTTGTGGTAATTATTGCTGGAGAATTTTCCTGACACCCATCAGAACTGAAGAAATTGTGATAATCTATAATGTTGAAGCGGTTTTGTAGCTTAAGTCCAGCTAAATGTAACTAACTTCTACTAGATATACTATGACCTGGATTAATTGAAACCTTTTTACAGACTTCATCGCTGTTTTGCACCTATTAGTGTCAAACACAAGTATCTATATTTAGTAGTGTTAGGTATATTGAGCATTCAGAAGCCAGTCAGCCTATGCTGAAAGATAAAGGAACATTTTAATATGCCTTGGAACTTGCATTTCCGCTGGCAACATGGGAAAATATTTAAAAAAGCAGTTGTAATTTTTGGGACACTGGCTACCTGACTGTCAGAGCTTTACCAAACTGTGGTGTAGTACAGAAAACCCAACTACTGTTGTTCATTAGTCTGCATACCATTGTTCTGTTAGATGGAGTAGATTGCTTGTCTGCCATAGTCTTGTTTGGTGAGCCGTTATTTGTCCTATAATTACTCCATGTCACTATTTGTCTTTATATGACTGGGTGGGATGATAAAATTGTATGACTCAAATGAGTGAAGCAGGATATCCTGTAGAGATCTATGACGACATTCATTGGCTAATCCTAAGTAAATAATGTGTTCTGTAACTTACTTTCTCTGCTGATGAGGCCAACATAGCTGTTTTTTTGTTATGAAAAGTAATTTCTAACATATATGGAAGTGATAATAAAAATGTGAAAAATATACAAATCACAAATAATAGTGCAAACCTAATCACACAACTAAATATAACCACCACCAAATAAGTGCATATTAATGGTGCAAACAAAAAATCAATAAATAGGGAATCTCAATATAGTCCATTCAGAAAAGTCCATATAAACATGATCCTCAGTAAATGAAGTAATGAGATCCTCCTTCATAAGCAATGTGGTATTCAGTGCTCAAAAACACCCCATCAAAATGCACACTCGCCATGTGCTAGTAATTAACCAGCATGTTGGTATATATCCAGCATTCACCAAACAGACTTCAAAGGACGATCCTCATGTGTTGGTAATTACTCAGCATACTACTAAGTATCCAGCATATCACCAAACAAACTCCAGAGAAGATCCTCTCATATCCAGATTAGCACATGTGGGTAAAGAAAATACTCGCCATAGTGCAATATCATCCAACAAATTTATTGCCAAACAAACCCCCCTTGAAATCACACTCACAATGAGCAAATAAAAACAAGGCGTTTTGTTATATCAGAGCTCCAGTCTCTGCATCCTGTGTCTCACCAGCCAGCCCGCATTCAAGATGGTAATAGCGCGATCACGTGATCCAGACACGTGCATCAGCATGAGTAGTGACGTCACAGGAAGGCCACACCCTAGGGGCTGGCTGGTGAGACACAGGATGCAGAGACTGGAGCTTTGATATAACAAAACGCCTTGTTTTTATTTGCTCATTGTGAGTGTGATTTTAAGGGGGGTTTGTATTACTAACATGCTGGTTAATTACTAGCACATGGTGAGTGTGCATTTTTTCTGGGGTGTTTTTGAGCACTGAATACCACATTGCTTATGAAGGAGGATCTCATTACTTCATTTACTGAGGATCATGTTTATATGGACTTTTCTGAATGGACTATATTGAGATTCCCTATTTATTGATTTTTTGTTTGCACTAATAATATGCACTTATTTGGTGGTGGTTATATTTAGTTGTGTGATTTGGTTTGCGCTATTATTTGTGATTTGTATATTTTTCACATTTTTATTATTATTTTGAGTTTTTTAATATTAGCAGCATCCAGTGAGTGTATTTCAGCTCTTTATTACATTGGCGCAATGATGTTGGTATAATAGAAGTGTTGTATATATTGGAACATTTCTTTGGTAACTAACTTTTTAGTGAATATATGGGAGTGACCCAGCCATGAATATATTTAACCTTATGTGCATATGTACAGTATGTGATCTCACAGTACAGGACATTTATTTATAGACCATGAGTTTTATACAGCCGCCTTAAGGTGATTTGACTCTAGCAACAATTTTGTGAGGTTTGCCCCTAGCACACATTCATATAACTCGGCTCACTTTGTGAGACTCCGGTTTTTACTAATGTCCTTAGGTGATAAGCTTGTTCTCCTGTGCAGAAGCATATATACATATTTTAAACCATCACATTTCCTCTGGTGCTTTTTTCAAGACTTTCTTCAGGGAGTTGCTAATATACAGTGCTCAGCATAAATGAGCACACCCCAACAGATTTGTCAGAAAACCTTTACTTTCCTTTCTAAATCAACATTTTCTTTGGGACACTATATTACAAAATACTCCTACAAATGCGGCCATTGACTGCAAACATGATTTGTTAATTTGCACACACAAAGTATTTTTCCTCATAAATTCATTCAAGACCATTTTGCAAAAATGAATACACCTCAATGAAAGTCTTAGTAGCAAAGCTAAATTTTAGACAACAAAATCCTAATTAACAAGATTTCAACTACAGGTTAGTCTAATTATTCATTAAATAGGTGTCCAGCAGACAGTTGATTATAAAAGGGCATTACTTAACAAAGAAAACCCCTTCCCATTTCATGCTGTCAGCAATGGCACCACATGGAAGAGAAATGTCACAAGGCCTGAGAAAGAAAATTGATTTCTTTACACAAGAAAGGTGAAGGCTACAAGATGATCACCAAAGCTTTACTTCTCAGTCAGAATACTGTAGCAAAAGTGATACAAAAATTTATCAAAGATGGAACAGCAACCTTCTCACAGAGGCGTCCAGGTTGTCCACAGAAGTTAACACCTCGACAAGTTTACTGCAGTTAGCTAAAGAAGTAGAAAGCCAAACTGGGGTGATTGTTTCCCGTGACACAATATGACATACGGCATGCAGAGGAACGACATGCATGGGTGTCACAAAGGAAGCGTCTCTTAAAGTCCATGCACAAAAAGCCCGCCTAGAATTTTCCAGGGCCGATGCTGAAAAAAAAGTCTACTGGGACTCTGTACTCTGAAGTGATGAGACCAAGATAAATGGTTTTGGAACTGATGGCTTCAAAACTGTATGGCGTTGCAAAGGTGAGGAGTACAAAGAAAAATGCATGGTGCCTACAGTGAAACATGGTGGCAGTGTCCTTCTGTGGGGCTGCTTGAGTGCTGCTGGTTCCTCCCTTTCCCATCGGAGCTTTCTGCACCAGGGAATGTTCCTGTTGGTGTCTCCTGGGCTTTATGCATCCAGCATGTGTTTTCATGTTCTTTAACTCTTATATTTTTTGTGAACCTTTTGAGAGTTTTGTTTGTTATATTGTTGCCCATCCCTCAGTTTACTGCTTGAGGACATCCCATGGTTTATGAATGCAAGTCTTGGACTGTAGGTTTAAGATAATAGGATACAGGCTTACCTGTAATTTCCTTATCTGGGATATATTACAGGACAGGGGAAACCCTCCCCTCTGTATGTTAATCACTCCTTATTTTTTGCTAATAAACTGGAGTCTCATGGAGTGGACAGGGTTATAGGAGGACACTCTAGGCTGCAGTCCCAAGAAGTCTGCCAGTGTCCAATCACCATAGCCTGGAATGAACAGTCATCTAAAGGTAGCCTGCCTTTGACCCATTGGCTAAAATACATGTCATGTACAGTGCTCTAAAAAAAGATTTATATGTATGTGACAATTTCTATTTTTTTTTTTTTTTATAGTTTGAGCCTTCTGTCGCCACTTTTTTAGAAAGTAATTTCTGGCCTTTAACCGACAATAATTGCTGCTATTTTTCCATTGATTTATTGTGTTGAATAATGAGATAAAACAGTAGTAATGCGCATTGCTTTGGCTATTAAAGACATTTACTTTCCTGTCTATTTTTTGGCCAAAATAATATAGCCACTGCATATTCTGCAGCACTTTACACTGTACATAGAACTGTCTGTGTAAGTCCTTGCCCCTGAGGAGCTAACCATCTGCTGTCCCTACCATAATCATATAGTCAGACACAAGTATGATGTATCAATCCAAAGCAAGAGAGCATGTTTTAGTCTTGCCTCTAAAAATGATTGATGTAAACATTTAGGACTATACAAAGCTCAAGTTGCCTTAAAGGATAAGTTCACCTTCAGGAACATGTTACATCCGTTTTTAGGGTGGAGCACGTAACATGTTCCCAATGCTGCAGCTGCCACCCGATCCCCCCTCCTGATAGAAGTACAAGGAGAAGTTCCCCGTACTAACTGTCAGATTTGAAAACAGCGCAGTCGTGCGGGGCTCCGCCACATCATTCTTTTACAGAGTTCGCTGTGGTAGTTAATTGAATCTTTCAGTTAGTATACACTATATTGCCAAAAGTATTGGGATGCCTCCCTTTACAAGCACATGAACTTTAATGGCATCCCAGTCTTAGTCCGTAGGGTTCAATATTGAGTTGGCCCACCCTTTGTAGCTATAACAGCTTCAACTTTTGTGGGAAGGCTGTCCACAAGGTTTAGGAGAGTGTCTATGGGAATGTTTGACCATTCTTCCAGAAGTGCATTTGTGAGGTCAGGCACTGATGTCAGACGAGAAGGCCTGACTCGTAGTCTCCACTCTAATTTATCCCAAAGGTTATATTGGGTTGAGGTCAGGACTCTGTGCAAGCCAATTAAGTTCCTTCACCCCAAACTAGCTCATCCATGTCTTTTATGGACCTTGCTTTGTGCTCTAGGGCCCAGTCATGTTGGAACAGGAAGGGACCATCCACAAAGTTGGGAGCATGAAATTGTCCAAAATGTCTTGGTATGCTGATGCCTTAAGAGTTCCCTTCGCTGGAACGAAGTAGTCAAGCCCAGTTCCTGAAAAACAACCCCACACCATAATCCCCCCTCCACCAAACTTTACACTTGGCACAATGCAGCCAGGCAAGTACCATTCTCCTGGCAACCGCCAAACCCAGACACGTCCATTGGATTTTCAGACCAAGAAGTGTGATTTGTCACCCTAGAGAACACATCTCCACTGCTCTAGAGTCCAGTGGCAGCGTACTTTGCACCACTGCATCTGACGCTTTGCATTGCACTTGGTTATGTAAGGATTGGATGCAGCTGCTTGGCCATGCAAATCCATTCCATGAAGCTCTCTACACACTGTTGTTCTGCTGATCTAAAGGTCACATAAAGTTTGGAGGTCTTTAGCTATTGAGTCTGCAGACAGTTGGTGACTTCTGCACTCTTCAGCATGCGCTGACCTCGCTCTGTCATTTTACATGGCCTACAACTTCATGGCTGAGCTGCTGTTCTGTAATGTCAGAGTCGCCATTTTAATGATCTTCATAATTTAATCATTGCATTGAAATTATTCTTATGAGTGTTTTTCTTGAAGCGAAGTTCAGTGCTAACTATGTGTGTTTTTTGAATGTAGGTGTGCAGGAGCAAATGTATTATAATTTTTTTTTTTTATCAATAAATACCAGCGCAAACCCACATAATAAATTGCATCACCCAACCCATTAAATTGGTAATAAATATTACAAACTTAAACTGTGACACAAAAACACTTTTGTGTTATTAAAATAGTAATAAAAAAATAAATAAATAAATAAATGATTTTAGAATTAATAAATCCAGTGACAAAAAATCCCAAAATAACAGTCTTGATAACGCCCTGTGGGTGGGGCGAAACGCGTTGACGCACTTCCGGTTGCCTGTTCCGGCGTCTGACGTCATTTCCGGTGAGTGGAATGCACGCCGAGCGGTGCGTTCCAAGGGGCCATCTTTGCATAGTGGATGAGTCTGCATCTGAGGTCTGTCATCCTGCTGTATACCAGGCTGTGGGGTCTCTATACAAAAGTCGCTGTATATGAAAAATAGATCGTTTTTAAAGAAAGAATCGTTTTGTTCCAATAAAATGCGGGTTATATCCTGCTAAAATGTGAGTGGTCTGGAGAAATTCTTTTGATTGGAAATCACTACGGTATCACGCTATGGTTTTTTCTTCTTCCTGATTTTCCCTGGGGGATTCGGTGAGAGGAGTAACCAGAAGAGGTATCCATATCCGAGAGGAGGCATTATTTGGAGGTCTTATACAAAGTAAAGGGGGTCCTGGAGCCCTCAATATCCCTGAAAGGCGTTTGACTCACCATTATCTGGTGAGTGCGGTTAATGTTGGTTTTGCTCTGGTGGATGGTGAAGGTATCAAAGGCACGGAAGAATCCAATGAAATTACAATATAATTAATTTTATCACGGGACTGTTATTTTGGGATTTTTTATCACTGGACTTATTAATTCTAAAATCATTTTTTTTTTTTTTTTTTATTACTATTTTAATAACACAAAAGTGTTTGTGTCACAGTTTTTTAAGTTTGTAATATTTATTAATTACCAATTTAATGGGTTGGGTGATGCAATTTATTATGTGGGTTTGCGCTGGTATTTATTGATATAAGTTTTTTTGGTTTTTGCACCTGTGTACAGCAGCATCTCACGGGGAATAGTGTGTGTAATAAGAGAGTCCTGGGCGCTGAGGTTTTTTCTTCTTTACATATTATAATTTTTTGCCCATCCCAGCATTTGGATTGGGGCTCATATTTCTAGCCCAGTTGAATTGATTTCAAGTGATTATATTTGTAACGTTATGCTGGCACTGCTTGTGATATATGATCTTCCAAAACTTGTAAAAGGAATACTATAACATTCCTGTGTTTGGCCAGCCTTTGTCTGAAATGTTGAAATACAATGACCTATTCATACAGAAAACATTTATCAGCTTCAACGAAGCTGAACTCAATGTTTGACTGAAACTAAAGAAGTGATTTAATTAAAAGAGGTTTTGACTATTTTTATAATTCTCTTTTAAGGCAGCCAAAATGAAGTAAGGCCTTTTTTTCCCTATTTATACTTACCTAGGTGATGCTGTGTCTGTCCCCTGCCGGCTCTAAGGGTGAGAACTCACATGATCGCTGAGTTCTCTCCGCTCTGATTGTCAGTCACCGCTGTCTGCTCAGCTACCCCAGTGCTCACTGGAGAGGCTGAGCCAGGTGCCACTCCAGATTCTGGGGTGGATCCCTACTTTGAAGTCGGGATCTTTCCCTAGCCTGGACCGGCTGAGTGACGTCAGCTGACAGTGGACTTCATTCTACTGTCAGCAGAAAAGGGGTCACAGGAGTGCAGTACGAACAGCACTCCTGTGTTCCACAGAAAAAGTACAGCCAAAAAAGTTTTGTCTGTACTTCTCCTTTAAGAGCTGAGAGGACTGTTATTTTCTGAAGTCGGTTGCCCAACATCTATTTTACAGTATGAAGAATAAAGGTAACACCAACAAGACTCAGAATTTCAGTGCAGTAATTTCATTTATTTAAACTGTACATTATTTAACAGTAATGTTGGCGCGGATAAATAAAGCATTACAAAAGGGCTTAGACACTTATTATTTATTTATTTCAGGTACTTATATAGCGCTGTCAATTTACGCAGCGCTTTACACATATATATTGTACATTCACATCAGTCCCTAACCCTCAAGGGGTGTACAATCTAAGGTCCCTAACTTACATTCATACATACACATACTAGGGCCAGTTTAGACAGACAGGATCCAATGAACCTACCAGCATGTCTTTGGAGTGTGGGAGGAAACCGGAGTACCCGGAGGAAACCCACGCAGGCACAGGGAGAACATGCAAACTCATGCAGGTGGTGCCTTGGCTGGGATTCGAACCAACAACCCTAGTACTGCCAGGCGGAAGTGCTAACCATTTAGCCACTGTGCTGCCCCTGAAGTCTGTTTTTCATTAATCTAAGCCCAGGATCGGCAACCTGTCGATCGCGGGAAGCTGATTGGTAGATCACGATCAGGGCTCTGATGCTTCCCCAGCCTCCGCCGCTCTCCTTTTTAATAGCAGAGCGGAGTGAGAGGCAAAACAGTGCTGGATGGAGGGTGGGAGCAGGAGCTACTGTAGTTGACTTTGCAAGTTAACCAGCAGGTGATTGGTTGCTAGGTGGTCCTAGCAACCAATCATCAGCTTGTTAACATGAAAAGTTAACCCTGGCAGCTCCCGCTCCTGCCCTTTATCCAGTGCTGTGCCTCTCCCTCTGCTCTGATGTACAGCAGGTGTAAGGTAGGAGAGAGCTACCTACACACGGTTGTGTATTGTAAAGGGGCAAATGTCACTACTTGTGGGGGACGGAGTACACTTCTTTGGGGGGGGGGGGTAAGAGGGACACTACTGGGGGGGGGGGAGGGGGGGAGCAGAAAACAGTGCTATGGAGGGGGGAAATTGCAATTAATTTTACCAAAATTATGTAATAGGAGATAAAATCTAAATCTATTCAATTAGCATAAAATCAGACTGGCCTTTGCACTACATAGTTGATGGAAGATCTAAAGGAGATTATATAGTATATGGTCACCTTTAGGACTTGTTCTCACTCCCATGTGTCATGTCATTGTTCAGAGAAAGCAAATTGCATGGACGGGAAAAGTACAATTTTAAGTAGAACCAGTTCTGACTAATTCACTGTGTTCTGATGTGTTATGAAAAGGTCCTGCATGTTTCCTTTTTGCTTGTTATCCTATTACACTGCATCTTGCCAGTGGAGAAAAAGAGCATGCCTCTGGCCGGACACTGCTGGTGTGCTTGATACAGGATGGAGTAGTTGTGATCAGAGTTTTTGAACCTTCCCAATTAATTAATTATCTAGTCTTGAGGCGCTGGATTCCAAAGGTTACGAAGGCGAGGCAATAATTTTGAGATTTTTTGTTTTTTGACTAATAGTTTATTTTAATTTACCATATGAAATTGAAACTGTACAGTTTATTCAAATACTGTTACAGAATAAATCCCTAGAATTAGAATGTTTTATGTCAGCAGTCAATGTTGAGAGGTCGAGCAGGGGAAGCTGAGCTTGCTTATAGTATAGCTTGGTCACTTTTAGTACTTCCTTTGTAAACATTGAGAATTAATTGCTCCACAGTACCTATAGCTGAATAGGTCAGGATGGGTTTGTAGAAGTGCTTTAATGCCTATTAAATTGATACTAAACTCTTTGTGTTTAATTTTGGAAGAGAATGTCCACTGATACCTATTATTATTATTATTATTATTAGTATTAGTAGTAGTAGTAGTGGTGGTGGAGGTGGTGGCGGTGGCGGTCTTGTTTTTCTTAAATGCTCCTTTCTTCCTGTAGCTGAAGGTCAAAAAGCCACTTTCCCGAGGTCTCTATTTTTTGGTTTTCCTTAGCTAGCTGTGTCCTACAAAGACACCTGTGCACATTCTTTCTCTAATCCTGAGCTATTTGCATCAGTAGACACACACAGCACCAGAAAGCCCACTTTCCCTGCAGTCTTCTCCCAGTAGTTTAACTGATGGCACAGGAGCCTATCCCTGGGCTTTCCTTAGTGTCTGCTGAGGATGCAGGAGGTTTGGGAAGCGGCGCTGATGGATCCTGGACCTGATGGCCATAACAAGGACAGCAAATGTTTGGGGATGGAGACTAATAAAAGTATTAGAGCTTTTTTTTTTACCTTAATGCCACAAATTCATTAGGGTAAAAACAAATGTAGAACTTAGAAATACTTAGAGTTTTATATACTGTGTCAATATTGACATTTAAGTATTTGCATATTCTCAAAGGCCTCTAGTGCACTGGGTGTTTTTGAAGCTACTTCTAGGGGTGTTAGGCTTTTTTTTTTTTTTTTTGTGCTGTTAAACTCCCCTGCATGTTATCCTATGCGTTCATGTACACATAGGCTTTTAGCAGCTTTTTGTGGCAGGGAAAAAAACACCACTGCCAATGCGTTTTAGAGCAGCAGCATTTTGGCAGGAAAAAATGGTTGACACACTTAATTGTGTGTAAATACTAGGTGCACTTGAGCATTAATTTATTTCAGTGGCCAGAATAAATTACTTATTCTGGCCAATTAAATAAATGCCCAAATGCTTGGTGAAGGTAAACGTGTTACACACTTGTACAAGCATCAGGCGTTGTTTTTTTTGTCCAAACGCTGCTGCCAGTGTGCATGGGGCCTAAGGATTTAACACAGCAGTGTCAACCACTATACCTTTGGGGTAAATTGTAACATTTATGTTTAAATTCTCTTAACCCTGCCCCTGTTTTTGTTTTCTTTATAGCACTTGGAGGCTTTTCGGCAGACATTCTTATAGCAGGAACACACTTGTGGCTTTAGAGCGTTTTTACAGAAAACAAAGCATTGTTTAGCTTCCTCGATGCATGAAACAGGCTGATATCTAATAAGAGAATATTTGAGGAGCTAACCATAACCTTCAATTTGTCTTGGGGATTTACAACAATTAAATCTTTTTCATAATAGTAGCTTGCACTTTCTTACTGTGTTTGGTGAGTAACATAATACATAAACCAGTGATCTTATCTCATTTGGTGGTTGTAAGAATAAAACTAGCCCTCGTGAGAATTATTGAAAATTGCATTAACTAATTAACTCTCAAACTATTTCTGACACTTCTCTCCTACATGTAAAAAAATCATCTTTTTTTTTTTTCCCTTGAAAATTTACTTAAAAACCCTAAATATTATTATATATATTTTTAAGGAGAGGCCCTAGAGAATAGAATGGTGGGTGTTACAGTATTTTATGTCACACATTATTTTCTCAGCGGTTTTTCAACTGCAACCATTTTCAATGATTTTTATTGCACAAAGCACAATATAATAACTAATTGTTTGGTAAAATATAAAAGATGATGTTACGTTGAGTAAATAGATACCAACCATGTCATGCTTTATAACTGCGTATGCCCACGGAATGGAGACAAACTACGGTACTTAAAAATCTCCATAGGCAACACTATAAAAGAAATACTTAAAAATAGAGTTCAGCTCAGTCAATGTGAAACTACATTAAAAACCTATGTACATGTAGATATCTGTCAAAACCTTAATGTATATCTACAGTATATGTGATTTATTTTTGAAACAATGCGTAATTTTTTATGTGCATCAAAAATGTGCTGATGCATCCATCACAAGTGGATTATATGATTGTTAACATATGAATAATGTGCAAATAAATGACACACGTAATCATTAACGTGCATCAAAAGTCCAAAACAAACTGTTTCCACATAAACTACTGTGTCCTGTGAGACAAATCAATATTTTCCATAACTGTGTGCTCTGTTACCACTCAAACCACCTCCACACCTCAAAATATTGACCTATGGTAATAAATAGGTCAAACTGCACCTTGCCCTTTAACAAGGGTTTCAGAGCTCCTCAGACTTCAGCAGATGTATTAACAGAACTTTCATCACCAAATGGACCTCCAAAGCTCACAGGACACACCTGCTAGCACCTTTGCTCAATTGTGACCGTAAGAAACAAATGGCCATTATATTGCAGTATGTTTTTAAAAAGCATCCATTTAGGCCAAAGCCTAAAATCCCAAGGAAATTTACTCACAAACAAGTTTCCTGTGCACTGAAATCAATATAATTCAATAAATATAGTGTAGCGCAAGAATGATTATACTTGTGCCTGTAACATCAACTTGAAAGCATATAAACTAATAAATAATGTGAACTGATAAAGTCTGTGATGACTGTATTAAAACACATCACTGTGCTGTATGTGACACATAAAAAATTCTCCAATCTTTCTCTTGTGCCAAAAGTGCCTCCAGCAAACAGGTTATAAAACCTGCTCACCTAACTGTTAGACCTCATAAGGCGGTCATCACTTCATAATGCAAATATCTGTGTGCCACAGGAAGAATCCTTCTTCATTACTCCTCTCCGTGCCCTTGCACAAAGTGGATCTTCCTTCCACCATTCTTGCACTTCCTACATTAAAGCAGAACTTCAGTTAACAAAAAAATGTTTACAATGCAGTGGGGCTCCCACTGCATGGATCAGCTGCTCGTTTTTTCTAGGGGTGAGGACTACGCTCACACTCGCCTGACCTGCCAACCAGCAGTGGACTGTTCCCGTCTGTGGAGCGCGCTATCAGGAACAGTCCATTAACAAGACTGCTGGACCGCGCGGGGGAGGTTGCAGGAGCCGAAAGGACAGGTCTTGTGTGGGGAGGATAAGCGGGTCAGGTGAGTATATCGTTGGTATCCTCTTCCCTAGAACAAAACGCTGGCACAGCCCCACTGCACGGGCAAAAAAACATTGGGGATTGCCCCTTCCTGTTCCAACATGACTGTGCACCAGTGCAGAAAGCAAGGTCTGCAAAAACATGGATGAGTGAGTTTGGTGTGAGGAACTTGACTTGCCTGCACAGAGTCCTGACCTCAACCCAATAGAACACCTTTGAGATGAATTATAGCGCAGGATGCAAGCCAGGTCTTCTCGGCCGATATCAGTGCCTGACCTCACAAATGCACTTCTGGAAAAATGGTCAAACATTTCCATAGACACACTCCTAAACCTTGTGGACAGTCTTCCCAGAACAGTTGAAGCTGTTATAGCTGCAAAGGGTGGGCCAACTCAATACTGAACTCTAAGACTAAGACTGGGATGCCATTAAAATTCATGTGTGTGTAAAGGCAGGCACCCTAATACTTTTGGCAATATAGTGTGTGTGTTTTATATGTATGCGTGTGTGTATATGTATATATATATATATATATATACACACACACACACACACACACACACACACACACACACACTGTATATTATCCAACACTTACTATTCTGACCCACTCATACATAATACAAATAATAGTAACAAATTAAAATTGAAAATACAGGAATTGGTCATTACAATGTGTGACAAGCTTGGTAGGAACATCCTGTTTTCAGTGTTTTGTCCATCTGAGTACCTTGAAAACACTTTGCATGCATTTTTCATGATGAAAAAAGGCTTTGGACAGTATTGGGAACTGGAAGAGTTAAAAAAATTTTCAGACACAAACGCTTAGAAATGTGATTTGCCACATTTACAAGCATTTTGCATTTGAAACGCTGATAAAATCGACTGCTGAACGCAAATTTTCTGCATTCAAAAAATTGACTGTAAACTCCAATGCCTGTAAATGAAGATATGTACATGGACACATAGGAAAACATTAGGGTGAGTTTAGGGGCTGCTGAAAAAAACGCTGAACAACTCCTAAACGTGAGTTTATCAGCTGCAGTGTACATGAGCCCTTAGGCTCCCTGGTAGAACAAGAGAACCTGGGAACGCGGCAGGGAGAGGGAGGTTTTGGGGGCTGACAGATGGACCCCCTTCTGCCACATTTAAAAGCGATCCAACTGCTATTTAGCCGCTCAGATCGATATTACTCTATTCACCATCACTGGCTGAAAACACTGATACCTGGGTCATGACTGCAGGTGCAGCCATGGCCCCAGTATAACTACTTCAACCCAAGGACGTACAGGTGCTACCTACAGGCGGAAAGTAGTAGACACAGATTAATGCAGCTCTGCATTAGTTTAGAAACCATTATTGCAGCTTTTATTGCAAATTGTTTACCTACATTTTGAAATCATACTTTTGCAGTTCCCTGTACACCAGAAATCAGACTGGGAGAGTGAATGGCAGCACTGAGAGCCACTCAGGTTTGCTTCATGCAGATATGCTAACAAGGAAAATGCTGACAGGAGGAGAGAGCAGAGTGATTGGAAAGATGATCTTATTAGTCTGCTACTGCTCTTCTAGTGTCCAGTCAGCAGGTTGGGGGTAGCTGCTGTTAGTACCATTGTGTTCTATAACAGAAAATGTTCTGCCACCTGCCTGGCTGTGTTGGCTGGCTGACAGGGCTCATTCATTTTGGGACTGGATGGACAGAAATACAAGTCTTGGTGTTTTAAAGCTAAATTCCAGAGATATAATCAAATACACAGACAAAACATGCACTAAAGACAAGTGCAAGTTTTTACTTGCTGCCAGGTGATTAGATCAAAGTCGCATTGTTCCTATTAGGAAGGCTAATCTAAGTGAATTTTTTATCTGCTATTAGATATAACATTCATACTTGGCAAAGTTACATCATACAACCATGTACTCTCTTCTCGGTTCCATTTTACTCAATGGTCTTCATTCCTGTAATATAACTGCTGTGTAACAAGGCTGTGTTTGGCTGCACTGTTATCTTTAAATTTCAATACTCTGGAAGTCTATGTTACCTGGGTAAACAGCAGTGTAACAAGTTTTGTTTGATCATGATCTAGCCATGAAGTATTACAGAGCCAGATGCTACCTGGGGTGTACATAGTGGGTGGGTGTGTTTAAAGGTCACCTTTCTGTGTTGTCTTATTAAGAATGTTTCTTCTATATATTTGTTTTAGTTGTGAAGTCATTTGCTTGGTAGAATAGCAGTGTTCTGAATTGCAGTGTTCTTGATACCAAGCATAGAATTATTATTGTGGGATGGCTGATTCTAAACTATTTTGCTGTGTTTTTTTTTTTTTTTTAATGAAAATATGTACACCCCCAGGGGGTAGCAGCTGAGGGGTGGTAAAACCGTGGCTCAACTGCGAGATTTTTTTTCCCCCTCCAACCTCACATGTGAATGAGCCCCAATGGTGTAATCTAGTCACAGTTGCCTGATCACGAACCACAGTGTTGCCAGACCAGTGTAGCTAGAATCAGTGTTCCTTCTTTCCCGGTTTTATTGACCATGTTTCTGACTGTTGTCTGGACTGATCCTTTGCCTGTATGCTGACCATGTCTCTGCCTGCGCCTGAAGTGACCCATCTGCATGTTCGACTGACTATGTTCCTGCAAGACACTAGTCCCAGCCATACCCTGTGGACAACTGCACTCTTGGAACCAAAGAAACGCTTTTCTTCTGCCTTTTATTTAGCCTCCTTTACATCCTGACCAGTGAACATGGCATTCCTGGGGGCAGCCACATACCAGTAGGCTAGGCTTGCTTGGCCTATAGAAACTGGACTGCTATGGGTGATGATACGCTATATTCCCTGACCACTCATTATAGAGGCCACCATTGCAGTAAATTGTTCTTGATACAATTGGTTGATTTGTGTGATACACAAGATAAAATGTTCAGTAAATAGTCCAGGCAGTGAAAAAGTCTCACACATATGGTATCACTATACTCGGAGCAGCAGAATGTGTTTTGGATAGTAAGGGAGGGAAAAAGAAAAAATAGGCAAGAGAACAAAAAAAAAAAAAATTAGTTCGAAAGAAGAGGAACGGAGGGAAGTGATTAAGGTAGATTGGGGGGAAACACAAAGTGGTTGAAGACTTTCTAAGTTTAAACTCCAAATGACCATAATCACTTTCATTCATTCTCTTTCATAAACCCGTTTCCTGATCATTCACAATGATGCTCAAATTGTTTACATATACAGCAATTAGGCCATGTATAGCCAACTGTAGTCTTCACTGATAAATATTTTATTCATGCAGGTTCCTCAGCTTCAGTCCAGTGGGGAAAATAATTATTTGATCCGCTGAATGCAGATTTTGTAAGTTTGCCCACTTACAAAGAAATAAAGGGTTTATAAATTTTTATCATAGGTGTATTTAAAATGATAGAGATTAAATATCAACCAAAAATCCTGAAAAAAACACATGGCTATGTGCTCATGTGGTACACAGATTAGTCCTATCAATTTAGGAAGGTGCTCCTAATGACAACTCGTTATATGTATATAAGACACCTGTCCACAGAATCTTTGTTCCATTCAAACCTCGCCATCATGGGCAAGATGACCAAAGAGCTGTCAGGATGTCAGACACAATTGTAGGCTTGCACAAGGCTTGAATAGGCTACAAGACCATCAGCAAGAAGCTTGGTGAATAGGAGACAACTGTTGTAGCGATTATTCACAAATGGAAGAAATACAAAAAAAAAACATCAATCACCCTCTGTCTGGAGCTCTATGCAAGGTTTCGCCTCATGGGGTAAGGGTGATCATAAGAAAAGTGAGGGATTAGCCCAGAACTACACGGAGAAGCTTGTGAATAATCTCAAGGCAGTTGGGACCACAGTCACCAAACAAACCATTGGATTGAAATCCTGCAGCACCCGCAAGATCCCCCCTCCTCAAGAAGGCACATGTACAAGGCTGTCTGACGTTTGCCAGTGAACAACTAAATGATTCAGAGAAGGATTGTGAGAAAGTGCTGTGGTCAGATGAGACCAAAATTGAGCTCTTTGGCATTAACTTGTCTTACTGTGTTGGAGGAAGAAAAATGCTGCCTATGACCCTAAGAACACCATCCCTACAGTCAAGTACGAAGGTAGAAACATTATGCTTTGGGGCTGTTTCTCTGCTAAAGGTACAGGCCGACTTTGTCGCATTGAGGAGCCAATGGATGGGGCCATGTATTGAAAAAAATCTTGGATGAGAACCTTCTTCCCAGAACACTGAAGATGGGTTGTGGATGGATCTTCTAGCATGACAATGACCCAAAACATACCACCAAGGCAACAAAGGAGTTACATAGTTAGTCTGGCTGAAAAAATACAAAAGTCCATTCAGTCAAAAAGTTATAATCCTATACCCACAGTTGATCCAGAAGACGGCAAAAAAACCCAGCAAAGCATGATCCAATTTGCTCCTGCAGGGCAAAAAATTCCCTCCTGATTCCCCGAGAGGCAATCAGATATTCCCTGGATCAACTTTACCTACAAATGATAGTATCCATTTATATTATGTGTATCTAAGGAGGAATCCAGGCCTTTTTTAAAGCAATCCACTGAGCTGGCCAGAACCAACTCTTGAGGGAGTCTGTTTCATATTTTCACAGCTTTCACTGTGAAGAAACCTTTCCATGTTTTGGAGATTAAATGTCTTATTTTCCAGACGTAAAGAGTGCCCCCTTGTCCTCTGTGATGACCTCAGGGTGAATAGCTCTACACCGAGTTCACTATATGAACCACTAATGTATTTATACATGTTGATCATATCCTCCCTAATCTCCTCTTCTCAAGACAGAATAAATTCAGTTAGTCTAATCTTTCCCCATAGCTGAGCTCCTCCATGCCTCTTAGTAGTTTGGTTGCTCTTCTCTGTACTTTCTCCAGTTCCCCAGTGTTCTTTTTGTGAATTGGTGCCCAAAACTGAACTGCATATTCCAGATAAGGCATTACTAATGATTTGTACAGGGGTAATATGATATCTCTCTCTCTGGAGTCTACACCTCTTTAATACAAGAGAGGATTTTGCTCGCTTTAGAAACCACAGCTTGGCATTGCATGCCATTATTAAGCTTATGATCTACCAGAACATCCAGATCCTTCTCCACCATTGATTCCCCCAGTTGTACTCCCCCTAGTATGTATGATACATGCATATTCTTAGCCCCCAAGTGCAGACCTTAATCCTATAGAAAATTTCTGGAAGGAGCTGAAACTTCAAGTTGTCAAGCGACAGCCAAGAAACCTTAAAGATTTAGAGAAGATCTGTAAATAAGAGTTGACCAAAATCCCTCCTGAGATGTGCGCAAACCTGGTAATCAACTACAAGAAACGTCTTACACCTCTCTTTGTCAACCAGGGTTTCTCTACCAAGTACGAAGTCATGTTTTGCTTTAGAATCATATACTTATTTTACTCACTGAACTGCAGCTCAATTTATAACATTTGTATCAAGTATTTTTTCAGAATGTTTGGTTGATATTCTGTCACTATCATTTAAAATACACCTATGATAAAAATTATAGACCCTTCATTTCTTTGTAAGTGGGCAAACTTACAAAATCTGCAGAGGATCAAATGATTATTTTCCCCACTGTATATTTCTAAAGCACGTTTGGATATCCTATAACAAATTCCCTAAATTCAGATTTGAATGACAGCTGAATGTAGTACTATGGCTGCATTATTGCTTATATTTATCTTGGCAACTCTATATTCTTGTTTTCTTTTGTAATATCAAAAAGCTATAATGCTCCATTGTTCACCAGCCTGAATGGTGTTTGCCTTTGCAGCCTGGTCCTGAGTAATTTTAGCAAAAAGTTTAACCTTTTGTTAACATTTTTATTGTTTTACATGGCAGACACTCATTTCATTGATTTTCCACCTTGTTGATCTTTATTTGTGGCTCAGTATGGAACTTGCAATATAGATTTAATTATATTTATTCATTATCATCAGTCGATTCTGCGTCCTGTGATCATATATGGGTGGTTGTGCAAGCATTAATACTAACATGCTTCCATTTCACAAATCCCTGACAACAATTGTTCTTTATCATTTTAAACAATGCAGTATTATGTGCTGAACATCTGTAGTAATCACAATTGGCCTGCTGTGTAACACTGGAAGAAAGGACTCTTGACCAACCAGATCAGATCTGACCTTTCTTCTTCTTCTTGGTGAATGCATAAAAAGAGTGTAATACAGCACCTGATAATTTGCTGTTTTGTAACCAATGCACTTTTCTTTTACTCCACTTTTGATACATGGTATGGAACAAAGATCTTAGGTATCATATTCCTGTACATCCCAGTACAACTTCCTGTGTGCGAAGCAATGTAACAGTGTGTACATGGAAGTGATGTCATATACGTGTGAGCCCTCTGCAGACGATTACCAAATTGTAGAAATAAGATTACCACACAACAAAGTGTTTTTTTTTTTTTTTTCCTTTTCTCCTTCTGGGTTATTTTCATGTTTCTGATCATGAGTGGTCTTGGTTACTCGATTTTTCACGGACAAAAACTGTGCTGATTAAACGAAAGTCAACACAAATTAGTGAGTCTGTATGAATAAGTAAAACCCACTAAGGGGCCTTATGAGTTCTGTTACACCAGGGCTAGGCAACCTTTTGAGCATGGTGTGTCGAAAAATGGTTTCGAAAAAATTGAGAGTGCCAGTTATATCAAAAATGTCAACTTTACACACTCAATCACGAAAATGGAATTTTTATACAGTAAATGCTTTAAACTATTTGAATAATATTAAAAAATCATTGAGCTTTAACGGATGGTAAATGGTAACTTACCCCTGTTCCAGAACACGTACTGTGAGGCAAGTATGGTAAGGTTGAAATGAATATGTGAACCGAGGACGTCTGCAAAATATACAGTTGGAAATGAATTGTAAAGTGATGTAGTCATCCTAATAAACTTCTCTCAGATCAAACCCAGTCTCTGCACATTCAGATCCTAAATCAGCTCTCATTCTTGCACCTTCACACCTCAGACCACCCCAATTCCTGTACCTTTACCCTTCAGACCACCCCAATACCTGCACCTTCACACCCCAGATTAGCCCAATTCAAGCCTCTGTTTACCCCAAATCCTGCACTTTTGCACCACAGATAAGGCCCAATACATGTTTCTTCAGGCCTCAGATCAGCTTCAGTTTGTGCACTTTCACACCCCAGACAGCCCCAATTTCTGTTTCCTCAGGCCTAAGATCAGCCCCAATTCCTTCACCTCTACATTTCAGATTAGCTCCAATTCCTGCACCTCCACACCTCAGATCACCCCGATTCCTGCACCTCCAGACCTCAGATCAGCTCCAATTCCTGCATCTCCAGGCCTCAGAGCACCCCAATTCCTGCACATCTCAGCTCACACCAATGCCTGCACCTTCACCCATCAGATCACCCCAATGTCTGGACTTTTATACCCCAGATCACCCCAATTCCTGTACTTTCACAAACTTGATCAGTCCCAAATCCTGCACCTTCACATCTTAGATTAGTCCCAATTCTTGCATTTCCGTACCTCCGATCAGCCCCAATTTCTGCACTTTCACACCTCAGCACACCTCAATTACTTCAACTTCACACCCCATTCCCCAGCAACAATTCTTGTGCCTTTGGGCCTCAGGTCAGCCCCAATTTTTGCACCTTCATACCTCAGATCACCTCAATTATTGCACCTCCAGACCTCAGATCATACCCAATTTCTTGTATAATAATAATAAAAAGTACTCTGGGCCCTAAGGGGTTAAATGCGGACATAGATCTGTTTTTTGTCTAATTGGTAATTCTAGTATGTTATGTGTGGGTACATGTTCTGATGGATTAAAATCAATTTTTATTACCGTGTAAAGACATTTTTTTTTAAATTTATCATAGACTAATTTATATTTATTTTTATGTAATTATAATTTGTATTATGCTTTCTTCGTTTTGTTTCACATAAATTTATATTAATTTGTCTATTTTTATGGAATTATGATCTGTTTTAGATTTTATATGTTTGTGTTTAGATTGTAAGCCCGAAGGTTCTGATCAGGAAGTAAACTTTTAGATTGGTGAGCCGTGGAATTGAATTAATTAGCAGCGAATCAGAGAGGTGGGAGGAGTAGTGACTAGGTATAATTTGGAACTAAGAACCAGAGATAACTGTCTGTGATAATGCCTTGGAGGAGGGGCGAAACGTGTCAACGTAATTTCCGGTTCTGATGAAGCTTTGTGACGTCACGTCCGTCGAGTGGAGCACACGCTATCTGCGGCGCTCCCGAGCCATCTTTGCTCAGAAGGAAATACATATCTGCCGGTCATAGCTATTTGTGATGTGGATACTGCTCTGTTGCCAGTTTACTTTCCTTTTATGTGGAAGCCAGTATTGAGTTGGTCCAAATGTTTTCTGATGGGGGAAAGTTTACAATTTTATAAGGCATATTTTTATTTTGTCTAATGTGAGTGCATTAAATGCCTTGGTTTTAATCCATTAAAGAGTTTTGCAGTATTACACTATTAGTGTCCCTATTGTTGCATTGCATCCACCCACCCTATTGTTGGTCGTTGGAGATTGTCAAGCAAGCAATTTTTCCTTGATTTGGCTTTATTCTGGAGAACACATCTCACCTTTAAAAGCTTATTTGACTCTTAAGCTATATAAGCTAAGAGTCCATCAAATTTGGTGAGTGTGGACTTTACCGGATTGTGATCACTAATGGTGTGGGCATGTTGAATTTCCTTTGGCACTATTTTTTTTTTTGATTGGAGCACTTTCTTCACCGTTTTTATCTTGGAACAGTGGACGTTATTACTATTTTATATTTTTACATTTTATTATTACAATTTTTTTTTATCACTGATGGTATTATTATGTTTTGATGGTTTTTACCTATGAACAGCAACATTAATTAATTGATTCTACGAACGCGTTTATTTTACACTTTTTTTTTTTTCTTTTTGCACCCAACAGCCATGGAAGTATTTAATTTTGTTCAGCAAAAGCTGGTTAATGTTAATGAAATTTTTTCACAAACAATTGTACACACTGATTTAAATAAAGATTTTAGGCACCTTAAGAATGCTTTAGATAAGCAAATTAGAGCGTGGTAGGATGTTTTAACACTGGAAAAATACACAAAAGAAGGGATCACACCTAGGAGATTAAGGTTGGAGGTAGCACATAATGATGGTATGTCAGGAAAGGAATTAGATGGGGAGTGGTTTTCTTTTTTTCGATCACGTGGAAAGAAAAATGTTGGAGCTTATTATTTTGAGAAGAAAAAAGAAATTAAGATTTTTAGAGGAGAAAATTAATATATGAAAAGAGAAAACGGCACCTTTTGAAAATACTACTGACTACATGTATAGAATGAAATAATTACAAACGTACATTAAAAAAAGTGGACGAGGACACACAAAACAAGAAAATTAAGAGATACTATAGAGACACTCAGTATTACAAACAAAATTTGGTTTTTAAGTGGCAGGAAGAAATTATTAAAGAAAATACTGACTCTAGAGCAGCGTTTTTCAACCACTGTGCCGCGAGATATTGTCTGGTGTGCCGTGGGAAAAATTGCAATTTCATCCGTAACATGTGGCCCCGGCTCACAAATAGACCAATCATTAGAACAGCAATGGGCAAACTACGGCCTGGCGGACCTTTTAATCCGGCCCGCGGAGCGTGATACTGTCAGGATGATCTGTCCCCCTCGACGTATCTGCGCATGTGTCGGAGATCGCCGATCGGCTGCTAATGCCTGAAACTGGCACATGCGCAGATACGTCGAGGGGGACAGATCCTCATAGGAGACAGATTTTCATGCTACACCGGAACGGCGAGAGGAACGCGCGGAGCAAAGGTAAGTGAATTGACACAAGGGGGGCTTGGGGACTTAATATGGGGGATGAATTACTCTATGGGGGATGAATTACTCTATGGGGGATGAATTACTCTAGGGGGGATGAATTACTCTAGGGGGGATGAATTACTATATGGGGGGTGAATTACTATGGGGGATGAATTCCTTTGGGGGATTAATTACTATATGGGGGATGAATTACTATATGGGGGATTAATTACTATGGGGGATGAATTACTATATGGGGGATTAATTACTATGGGGGATGAATTACTCTATGGGGGATGAATTACTCTATGGGGGATGAATTACTCTATGGGGTATTAATTTACTATGGGGGATGAATTACTATGGGGGATGAATTACTATATGGGGGATGAATTACTATATGGGGGATTAATTACTATGCTTACTATGGGGGAATATTACTATACTTACTATGGATGACACATACACATCATTCATCTACTCTTGGTCCGGCCCCCGGGTCCAATATATGAACCCATTGCGGCCCTCAAGTCAAAAAGTTTTTCAATAAATTTTTTTAACATTTTCTAATGGTGGTGTGCCTCGTGATTTTTTTCATGAAAAAAGTGTGCCTTTGCACAAAAAAGGTTGAAAAACACTGCTCTAGAGCATCTACAGAAGAAGGAGATATTTATGGTAATACAACCTACACTCCTTAACCACAGAAAGCAAGAAATGTACAACCATATAATTCTAAAATGAAGGCTAATAAATACCCACCTAGACATAAAGAGGGAACAATCAATCAGGAACGAACCCCTTACTATAGGATACCGGTTCAAAATAAGTTCGAACCCCTTTCGGGTTGGAACCAACCATCACAGAGGAGAGATGATGGAGGTCCCCCATGGAGGGGTCCCCATTTCAGGGGAAGGGGGGATCTTTATTTCCCTCCAGTGAGAGGCAGAGGGGGTTGGAGGCCAGGTCGCCCAATGTCATATACAGGTCCCTACACAAGAAATGGGGAAAGATAAGAAGGGGTTGTAGGGGGTGGGGAGGAAAGAGAAGTGTAAAACAAGGTATATTTAATCTCAGTGATGTTACATTCACTGAGGAAAATTAAAGGTTCTCGAGTTAGGACTCAAATATGCTCCAGACAAAAAAATTGGATAAACTAGATACATATATAGATCTACAAAAATGTACTAGAAAACTTAATATCAAAAAATATTGGGATAAGAAAGGATTAAGTGAAAGGCAAGATGAAGGGGAATATTTAAACACGGATTTAAGAAATAAGTCGATTTTTTTTATCCTAAAATTAGTAATAATTGTTGAGTTGATGATTTTAAGAAAATGGTTGAACATGATTTGGAGACTTTCACCATTCCTTACACCAGGCAAAAAATAGATATTATTCAGGGTTTAGAACAACTAGAAAAGAAGGAGATTTTAATAAGGCCAGCAGACAAGGGGGGGGGGGGGGGTTATTCTTAATAAGAAAGATTATAATGAAGAACTTAATAGGTTAGTAGAGGATCATGAAACTTCTGAAATATTAAAGGGAAACTCTACCACTAAGTATAAAGCCAAATTGAAGAAATTAGTCACATTAGGTGAAAAGGAAGGTCTTCTTAATAGAAAAGAAAGTAGATACTTGGTCCCTGATGCCCCCATTGCCCCGGCGATTTATCAATTACCAAAAATACATAAGAATTAAAAAAAAAAAACACCAGGAAGACCCTTAGTAAGTGGGGTGGATTCCCTATTTCCACAAATAGGGGAATATTTGGATACATTTCTTCAGCCCCTTGTTCAGGAATCTCCAACTTACCTAAGGGATAGTGGAGATCTTATTAATATCCTGAAGGAAGTACGAATTGAGAATGAGTGTGTTATGGCACATATAGGTGTAAACTCTCTATACACGAACATTAGGCACAATTATACTTTGGAAGCAGTAATGTGGTCTTTACAGAATAATAATCAATTAAAGAATACACAAAAAGAGTTTTTGTTACAAAGTTTGTATCTAGCTATGAGCCATAATTTCTAGCATAATGGAAGGTTTTTCAGACAGAAGACAGGAGTTGCGATGGGATCCAAATATGCACCCTTCATAGCTAATCTTTTCATGACTAAGTGGGAGCATGAGTCGATATACAGTAATAAGAGATCAGAGCTAAGGCTGTATAAAAGATTTATTGATTATATCTGTATTATTTGGAAGGGAACTAAAAAATCCCTAGAAAACCTTATTAAAGAAATGAGAATGAACAAATATAACATCTCATTCACCGAGAGTATTAGCACTGATCCATAAATTTTTTTGGATCTTACTATATTCAGGAAAGGAAATAGACTGTATACTCATACTCATTTTAAAGAAGTGGACAGAAATGGGTATATTCCAACGCATAATTGCTACTATCATGGATGGCTTAAAGCGATTATAAAAAGCCAATTCATGGGAATTAAGCGGACTTGTGATGAGGAGAAAGATTTTGAAGAGCAAACAGATATTTTGATACAGATTTGAGAAGAAGGGGTATAGAGCGAAATATCTTAGGGATACAAAGGATCAGGTGAAAAATATGGATTGGGAGGAACTGTTAAAAAAGAAAGATAAAAAGGGAGAGAATTTTGGTTTGGCTTTCATTACAAGGTTTTCTAAGCAATATAAATTGGTTGAACATATATTTAGAAATCATTGGCCGGTTTTACTGCAGGATGATGCATTGGGACAGATTTTGCCTAAGAAGCCCAAATTTATTTATCGGAGACCACCTACTCTTAAGAGTAAACTTGTGAAGAATATCCCTGATCCACCTTGCAAAAGGGTCATTTTTTTTAGATCGGGGGGTTTCTTTAAATGTGGGAGGTGTTTAGCAGTAGAATATTCAGGGGTGACAAAAATACTAAGAAAATTTCACAATTTTAGTCTCATACGAAAGGGAAAACATTTAAGATTCACAAATCTGTTTCATGTGCAAGCACCCATGCTACCTACCTCCTGGAATGCCCCTGCCATTTACAATATGTACGGAGAATGACTAGAAAGCTTGCTGTCAGGCTTGGTGAACATATAAGAAATATTAAGAAAGGCTTGAGACATCATAGTCTTTCTTATCCTTTCAGGAAATTATATAATTGGAATCCATCTTTGTTGAAGTTCTGTGGGATTGACAGGATTGAACCTCACTAGGGTGGTGGTTACATGAGGAGGGCAATCTCACAGAATAAAACAAAGTAGATTCTAAAATTGAGTACTCTGGCCCCTAAGGGGTTAAATGCGGACATAGATCAGAACTGTTTTTGTCTAGTTGGTAATTCTAGTATGTTATGTATGGGTACATGTTCTGGATTAAAACGTATATAGATATACAGTCAGGTCCATAAATATTGGGACATCGACACAATTCTAACATTTTTGGTTCTATACACCACCACAATGGATTTTAAATGAAACTAACAAAATGTGCTTTAGCTGCAGACTGTCAGTTTTAATTTGAGGGAATTTACATCCAAATCAGGTGAACGGTGTAGGAATTACAACAGTTTGCATATGTGCCTCCCACTTGTTAAGGGACCAAAAGTAATGGGACAGAATAATAATCATAAATCAAACTTTCACTTTTTAATACTTGGTTGCAAATCCTTTGCAGTCAATTACAGCCTGAAGTCTGGAATGCATAGACATCACCAGACGCTGGGTTTCATCCCTGGTGATGCTCTGCCAGGCCTCTACTGCAACTGTCTTCAGTTCCTGCTTGTTCTTGGGGCATTTTCCCTTCAGTTTTGTCTTCAGCAAGTGAAATGCATGCTCAATCGGATTCAGGTCAGGTGATTGACTTGGCCATTGCATAACATTCCACTTCTTTCCCTTAAAAAACTCTTTGGTTGCTTTTGCAGTATGCTTTGGGTCACTGTCCATCTGCACTGTGAAGCGGCGTCCAATGAGTTCTGAAGCATTTGGCTGAATATGAGCAGATAATATTCCCGAAACACTTCAGAATTCATCCTGCTGCTTTTGTCAGCAGTCACATCATCAATAAATACAAGAGAACCAGTTCCATTGGCAGCCATACATGCCCACGCCATGACACTACCACCACCATGCTTCACTGATGAGGTGGTATGCTTAGGATCATGAGCAGTTCCTTTCCTTCTCCATACTCTTCTCTTCCCATCACTCTGGTACAAGTTGATCTTGGTCTCATCTGTCCATAGGATGTTGTTGCAGAACTATGAAGGCTTTTTTAGATGTCGTTTGGCAAACTCTAATCTGGCCTTCCTGTTTTTGAGGCTCACCGATGGTTTACATCTTGTGGTGAACCCTCTGTATTCACTCTGGTGAAGTCTTCTCTTGATTGTTGACTTTGACACACATACTCCTACCTCCTGGAGAGTGTTCTTGATCTGACCAACTGTTGTGAAGGGTGTTTTCTTCACCAGGGAAAGAATTCTTCGGTCATCCACCACAGTTGTTTTCCGTGGTTTTCCGGGTCTTTTGGTGTTGCTGAGCTCACCGTTGCGTTCCTTCTTTTTAAGAATGTTCCAAACAGTTGTTTTTGGCCACACCTAATGTTTTTGCTATCTCTCTGATGGGTTTGTTTTGTTTTTTCAGCCTAATGATGGCTTGCTTCACTGATAGTGACAGCTCTTTGGATCTCATCTTGAGAGTTGACAGCAACAGATTCCAAATGCAAATAGCACACTTGAAATGAACTCTGGACCTTTTATCTGCTCATTGTAATTGGGATAATGAGGGAATAACACACACCTGGCCATGGAACAGTTGAGAAGCCAATTGTCCCATTACTTTTGGTCCCTTAACAAGTGGGAGGCAAACATGCAAACTGTTGTAATTCCTACACCGTTCACCTGATTTGGATGTAAATACCCTCAAATTAAAGCTGACAGTCTGCAGTTAAAGTACATCTTGTTCTTTTCATTTCAAATCCATTGTGGTGGTGTATAGAGCCAAAAATGTTAGAATTGTGTCGATGTCCCAATATTTATGGACCTGACTGTATGAATAATATTTGTATTATATATTTTAAATATAATTTTTTGTATATATATATATATATATATAGATAGATAATATTTATTATAAACAAATTTATATTTATTTTTATGTAATTATGATTTGTATTATGCTTTCTTCGTTTGTTTCACATAAATTTATATTAATTTGTCTATTTTTATGGAATTATGATCTGTTTTAGATTTTATATGATTATATTTAGATTGTAAACCGGAAGGTTCTGATCAGGAAGTAAACTTGCATTATGGTGAGCCGTGGAATTGAATTAATTAATGAGTAACGAATCAGAGAGCTAGGAGGAGTAGTGGCTACCGTATTTTTCGCCGTATAAGACGCACCTAGGTTTTAGAGGCAGAAAACAGGAAAAAAAAAATTCTGAACTAATGGACTGCAGACACAGTACAGGAGATGACCAGAGACTGCGGACAGCACAGGGATGACCAGAGACTGCGGACACAGTACAGGGATGACCAGAGACTGCGGACAGTACAGGGATGACCAGAGACTGCGGACAGCACAGGGATGACCAGAGACTGCGGACAGTACAGATGACTGCTGACCTTTGGGGAAGTGGGGAGCGGGTACCTGAATTTGACAGGTACCCGCTCTTCCGCAGAGTTTTTGTTTGATCTTACCTGTTCCTCGATCCAGCCGCGCGCTGTCTTCCCGGCTTCTGTAATGACAGCCGGGTGCCCAGTGCACATGAGCAAGAAGCACTTGCGCTTTGTGATTGGTCCGGCGGCTTCTGGGATCTGTCATGTGTCCCAGGTACCGCCTTACCATTCACAAAGCGCACCGCTTCTCGCGCATGCTCACTTGGCACCCGGCTGTCATGCCCAGTGCCCACACTACAGAAGCTGGGAGGACAGCACGCCGCTGGATAGAGGAACAGGTAAGGTCCCGCTGCAGAGCTGAGCGGCTGGCCCGGTATTCTGACACGGCCGCGGTGGAAATACTGGACCGGCCGCTCCATATTCGCCCCATAAGACGCACTGACATTTCCCCCCCAGTTTTGGGGAAGAAAAAGTGCGTTTTATACGGCGAAAAATACGGTAGGTATAATTTGGAAACAGGAACCTGAGATCCCTGTCTGTGATAACGCCCTGGAGGAGAGGCGATATGCATTGGCGTAATTTCCAGTTTCAACGGAAGCTTTGTGACACATCCGGTGAGTGAAGCGCACACTTATCTGCGGCACTCCAGAGCCATCTTTGCTCCGAAGGGAATACATATCTGCTGGTCATAGCTATTTGTGATGTGGATACCACTCTGCTGCCAGTTTACTTTCCTTTTATGTGGGAGCCAGTATTGAGTTGGTCCAAACACTTTCTGATGGGGGAAAGTTTACAATTTTATAAGGCATATTTTTATCTTGTCTAATGTGAGTGCATTAAATGCCTTGGTTTTATTACATTAAAGAGTTTTGCAGTATTACAATATTAGTGTCCCTATTGTTGCATTGCATCCACCCTATTGTTGGTCATTGGAGATTGGACATTAGTGTCCCTATTGTTTCTTTGCATTGCATTTACCCAATTTTTGGTTGTTGGAGATTGTCAAGCAAGCAATTTTGCCTTGATTTGGATTTATTCTGGAGAACACATCTCACCTTAAAAGCTTATTAGACTCTTAAGCCATATACACTAAGAGTCCATCAAATTTGGTGAGTGTGGTCTTTACCGGATGGTGTGGGCTTGTTGAATTTCCTTATGGCACTATTTATTTGATTGGAGCACTTTCTTCACCATTTTCAACTTGGGACAGTGGTCTTTATTATTATTTCAAGATAATATTGGAATACCTTTGCTATTTCTCAATCCATTTTATACACAAAGGGGTCTGTTCTTCTGGAATGAGAATTACAGTGTGTGTGTTGGACATTTCCACAGTGGTATGGCAGTATTTTTCTTGTAAATGTAATGCTTTAAAGTGTTACTAAACCCATGACCCTTTTACTGTATCTGATCTTCCAAAGTACACAGAGCATGGAAATGCAAATATTTTAATAAATATAAGCTGCTAAATACCTTTTCTTATCAGTATTATACAGCACTCTTGTGACTTCTATCAGTGTTCAGCTGCACTGGTTAAAGCTTGCAGAAGGAGTTTTCATTCTCTTCTGACTGTCCTATGAGGCTGCATGACCCCTGCCCCTCTGGACATTGCAGGTTGACCCTGTGCCGATCACATGCACCCTAAAAAAACAAAAAACCCTCTCTAGCAATACACACCAAACTGAGCATGTGCAGAGTGACTCCTAGGGCTCTGTACCATCAGCAAATGGTTTGGAGATATTAAAAGAAGGGGAGAATCAGAGAAGACGGGATCAAACAGCCCTTTTACGCAATACAGAGGATGACAATCATGCTTTACTGCATATACATATATTATCTGGACATAGGGCTCATTCCTATGCGTACACCCGTGCAGAGGGCTGTTGTTGTCTACACCGAGTGCACAGGTGCTCTGTGCATCTGCATGCAGGCAGTCCCATTCATTGCTTTTGGGAAGCAGTGACTGCATGGAACAGCCATGCGGGTGCATGTTCCTGAACAAACATTGCATTCAGCTGCCTTTTTTTTTTTTACTAGGATCACAATTTAAATATTTCAGTGCAGTTTCTATTATTCTAAGTTGGTGTAAATTTTGACTATGCATACAGAAAATACCTGCATTGTAATAGAACATGATAGGACCTACTGTATGTGTATTGTATGCAAGGCCTATTCTTTAGATGCTCAGATTTTCTTTTTTTGCCTGGAATTCCACTTTACCTGGCTGCCTACATTCTCAGAATAACACAGCTATTGATTCCAGAGTGGGAAAGAATCCAGTTTTTTTTGTAGATCACAAATCTCCTACAATTGAGCTTACGGTTTTGAGGACAATATTTGTGATGGTTGTGTCTTTTTCATTGTAAGCAACTGTACCAGAAATGAGTTGTATGTGGTTAACATTAAAGGGTAATTATTTGATATAATGGGGCGGTAATGTTGGTATCTATAAAGTTTTATTTGCTTTTACAGAATGATTGAAGGTTTTATCCAATGCCTGTGTGGGTGGATTTTTTTTGTATACAAGTTTGGATATGCTGGCTTTCAATTCAGTTAATTTCTTAGGTGAAAATATTTTTGTCATAGTTTTCATCAGCAGCATGTTTTCAGTGAGGAAACTAAACGAAAATCAATTTGAATTTTCAACAATTGACACAAACTTTGACGAAAATGAATTCCAATTTTTGTCAACAAACAAAAATGTGAGAGAGGGATGTTTACCCATGTGAACTTTGAACTGCTTTTACTGTGAACAGTAAACTGATTCTTATTATAGAAAAAAGCATTACCGTCCAGTATTGGCTTAATTGTATTGTGCTGGGCTGTATGCTGTGCCTGTGCTTGAAGCTGTAGAAATTTTTGTTGTGTTCAGTTACTTGGAACTGTTAACCACTTGAAGACCGCCCTATAGCAGTTTTACTGCTACATGGCGGTTCTCTTGTGCAAAATCATATATTTTTCCCTGATCTTGCACTTCCGCCATAAGGAGCACGCGCATACCACCGGCAGCTTGCTTCTGCTGTGAACACTCACAGCAGAAGCCAGTGTGTGAGTCCTGGTGAATGGATGTTTGCTGGTACCCACCGATTGTTGGCCAGAACAAAGAACAGAACTCTGCCTATGTTAACAAGGCAGAGCTCTGTTCTGCCAGGGAGAGAAGTGAAAGATTGTGTCCCTGCAAAGCTGGGAACACGATTCTTCACTTCCCCCAGTAACAGCGCCACCTAGTGTACACCAAGCACATGGCTAGGCACACAGTTAACCCTTTGATTACCCTAGATGTAACCCCTTCTCAACCAGTGTCATTAATACAGTGATCAGTGCATATTTTTAGCACTGATCACTGTATTAGTGTCACTGGTTCCCACAAAGTGTCAATGTGAAAATGTCAGTTGAAATATCGCAGTCCCGCTATAGGTCGCTGAATGCCACCATTACAATTTTTCAAACGCTATAACTTTTGCACAAACTAATCAATATACACTTATTGGGAATTATTTTTACCAAAAATATGTAGTAGAATACATTTTGGCCTAAATTTAATAAGAAATTAGATTTGTATCATTTTTATTGTATATGCTTTTATAGTAGAAAATACTTTTTTTTTTTTTTCAAAATTGTCTGTCTTTGTTTATATAATGCAAAAAGTAAAAACTGCAGAGATGATCAAATACTACCAATAGATAACTCTATTTGTGGGAAAAAAGGACATAAATTTAATTCATGTACAGCGTTGCATGACTGCACAATTGTCACAAAAAATAGGTCTGTTAGGAAGGGGGGTAAATCTTCCTTAGGGCAAGTGGTTAAAGTTCATGTAATATGTGCAATGGCTTTACAGGCAATAGAGTGTACATATTTATTATTTTTATATATACATATATATAAATGTTACACTTCTGTCAAAAAAAGCAATATTTTAGTAAATAAACTTGGTTTCATTTATAGACGTTTAAGTGTTTAAATAATGCATTGCAATTTACCTAAACCCTGTAGATTTTAGTCAACTAAAATACAACTATGACTAAAACTAAAACAATTCAGATGACTAAAACTAAAATGGCATTTTTGACAAGACTGACTAAATCTAAATCAAAATTTAACGTCAAAATTAACACTGCTTCCAATGTGCTTATTCGATGAAATAATGTCAAATGTAAGTCACTGGGAATGGCATCTTCTCATTTTTTTGTATTTTGTAATTATGTGCTCTCTAGCCAGTAAGCTGGTGTGTAAGGCAAGGTTCACACCTATGCAGTTTGCATTTGATCTGTTTCTGCAATGCTTTTTGCGGTGCATTTTTGTAAGTGCGGTTTTGACGCAATTTTGATGGGTTTCCATGGGGGGTTTTTCCGGACAATTTCTTGCTGGACAGATTCAAAACGCAAAACACAATAAAGAAAAATGCGCCAGAAATGCAGCACTTGGTTTTTATATGTGCTTCCATTGAAGTCTGTTGGACAAAAAATGCAAACTGCTGCGGGAAAATAAGTCCCTGACCCTTACCAAAAAACGCACCTGCAAAAAAGTGCGTAGATGTGAACTTGAGCCATAGGAAATCATGACAAATGGCATGCACTGTGTTCCTACAAATTGCATAAAGGCCTCTTTCACACATGTAGGGTCATACACCACCAAGAATGAGTGTATTCATGTGGCGGGGTAGCACAGGTGGATTCAATCACAGTTTAGTCATTGACAGGTGGCGGCTATGTGCACATAACTGCATATAGTGCAGTTACATGTGTCTAGGGACAGCTGAGCGGTCCTGGACGCAGACAGTTTGCATTCATGTACCTACCACATGTAGCACACAATTGCACACCACTTGATGTGCAATTAAATGCGAACTGCTGTGACCACCTTTCCGCCTGATAGTGATTTATACAACCTTACTGGCCATGGCTGAACACATTCACCTGTGTTACCCATTGCACAAATGTGCTATTTCTTGCCAGTGTATGGCCCTAAACAACTGTGGAAATGCCTTTGTGTTCCAGCAGTAAAGGGATAGCCTGCATTACATACTGTACGTAATCATTTGTATTTTCTTTATGGATCCTGTGATTTTTGTTCTGTAGGTGGAATGCAAGACTACAATTATATCTATGGAAACTGCTTGGAAGTGACATTCGAACTGTCTTGCTGCAAGTATCCACGTGCATCTGAACTTGCGCAGGAGTGGAATAATAACAGAGAGTCTCTGCTAACCTTTATGGAAATGGTAATGTGATATTTAGTCTATTGCACATTGTAGTCACGGATGATTATATATAATCATTTTATTGTAGTCTGTCGTGATTTGATTTTAGAAAACGTAACCTAGCCATAGACAGGTTGATGTCTCCCTAAGAGCTATTGGGGAAAGACATTTGACTGGTCATTTGTAGCCACAGGGCTCACCAAAATGAAACGTGCATCTCATTTGACAAATTGAATTATACATGAGTGTTTAAAGGGTCACTCCACTTTTGTGTGAAAAAAACTTTGTAAATAAAAAAAAAAAAATTATAAAGCGCACAATTGCGACTTAGGTCATATTGTAATTGAATATTATTAAAAATTACGTTTCCTTTTCAATCTGCAGCGCTCTAATTTTTAGCGGTGCACTGATACCGAAAACCGAAATGTCCGTGTATGTAGGGGTGGGAATCACTTCAATTTTTTTTTTATATATATTTTTTTTACTTTCATGTATATTTTTATTTTTTTTTTTTAACTTATGATTTTATTGCTATCACATAGGGGACCAATAGTCCCCGATGTGATGGCATATGAGTGACAGGTCCTCTTTGTAGGGGGGAGGGGGTGGGGAGCAGTGTGTGCAAGGAAGGGTCAGGAGAGGAGCAGTGTATACAGAGAGGCTCCCTCACTATATGCTGGTGCTGGTTTTTAAATGCAAGTGTCGGCTTTTTTTTTTTTTTACTTCACTGTAGCTCACAGAATTAGTTGTCACTTTCCCCCGAGCTAAAGGAAACTTTGTTTCTTTTAACTCTGGGACATAAACTAAAAGGAAACTTTGTTTCTTTTAGCTGGGTGGAAAGTGACAGCTAATTCTGTGAGCTATAGTGAATAAAAAAAAAAGCCAGTAATTACATTTAAAAACCGACACTGACATATACCGACAGCCAGTCACTGTATACACTGCTCCTCTCCTGCCTATCTCAGTCACCCCCCCCCCCCTCACATCTGCAGTACACACAGTCTCCTGTATCGGCTAAATTTTTCCTATCGGCAAACTGCAGATAGGGCTATTTTCAGCCGATATGTTTCGGTGGCCGAAATTTCAGTTCATCCCTAATTTTTTTTCTCTAAAACTAAATATGTCTACCTGGAGGTGTTCTGTACACAGATGCTGTACAGAACACCCCCTGCAAATGTTGTTTCCTGCTTGTGTAATTGGCTTACTGATTTTCCCAAAAGTCTGCATTAACCACTTGCCGCCCTGCCACTGTGTATATACGTGTGCAGGGCGGCAGTGGAGCGCAAAACCACGTTTTAAAACGGGTTCCGCGCTCCCGACACTTTTGCCGGCAGGGGGCGCGCGCGCGCTCCCGCCGACCCGCGGGTGACACGATTTGATCCAGGAGGGATCAATCATTAGATTTCAGCCAGTGATTTCTGGCTGAAATCACATGATCGGTCCCTGTCCTATCCTGTCCTGTGTTGACAAATACACAGGGCAGGATATGATGTCATTCTTCTCTGCCTGGACACATTCCGTTCCAGACAGAGAAGAAGACATCCAAAAAGTGAGTACACAAGCACTACACTACAGTTAGAACACTCTAGGACACATTTAACCCCCTGATCGCCCCCCCCCAGTTAACCCTTCACTGCCCTGTCACCAGTGTCACTGATCAGTGAAGCGATTTTTGCTGATCAGTGTCGCTGGCGACTTCCGATAGAGTTAGCGCCCCTCCCAGATAGCGCCAGATTGCCCGCCAGTACACCAGTAATCCCGTTTAACCCCTTGATCGCCCCCCCCCCCCAGTTAACCCCTGCACTGCCCTGTCACCAGTGTCACTGATCAGTGAACCAATTTTTACTGATCACTGTATCAGTGTCGCTGGCGACTTCCGATAGTGTTAGCGCCCCTCCCAGATAGCGCCAGTTTGCCCGCCAGTACACCAGTAATCCCGTTTAACCCCTTGATGCCCCCCCCCCCAGTTAACCCCTGCACTGCCCTGTCACCAGTGTCACAGATCAGTGAACCAATTTTTACTGATCACTGTATCAGTGTCGCTGGCGACTTCCGATAGTGTTAGCGCCCCTCCCAGATAGCGCCAGTTTGCCCGCCAGTACACCAGTAATCCCGTTTAACCCCTTGATGCCCCCCCCAGTTAACCCCTTCACTGCCCTGTCACCAGTGTCACTGATCAGTGAACCAATTTTTACTGATCACTGTATCAGTGTCGCTGGCGACTTCCGATAGAGTTAGCGCCCCTCCCAGATAGCGCCAGTTTGGCCGCCAGTACACCAGTAATCCCGTTTAACCCCTTGATCGCCCCCCCCAGTTAACCCATTCACTGCCCTGTCACCAGTGTCACTGATCAGTGAACCGATTTTTACTGATCACTGTATCAGTGTCGCTGGCGACTTCCGATAGTGTTAGCGCCCCTCCCTGATAGCGCCAGATTGCCCGCCAGTACACCAGTAATCCCATTTAACCCCTTAATCTCTCTCCCCCCCCAGTTAACCCCTTCACTGCCCTGTCACCAGTGTCACTGATCAGTGAACCGATTTTTACTGATCACTGTATCAGTGTCGCTGGCGACTTCCGATAGTGTTGGCGCCCCTCCCAGATAGCGCCAGATTGCCCGCTAATACACCAATAATCCTGTCTAACCCCTTGATCGCCCCCCCCCCGAGTTGACCCCTTCACTGCCCTGTCACCAGTGTCATTGATCAGTGAACAGATTTTTACTTATCACTGTATCAGTGTCGCTGGCGACTTCCGATAGTGTTAGCGCCCCTCCCAGATAGCGCCAGTTTGGCCGCTAGTGCACCAGAAATCCCATTTAACCCCTTGATCGCCCCCCTCCCCCCCCCCCAGTTAACCCCTTCACTGCCCTGTCACCAGTGTCATTGATTACAGTGAACAGATTTTTACTGATCACTGTATTAGTGTCACTGGTGACGTCCGATAGTGTTAGCGCCCCTCCTAGATAGCGCCAGTTTGCCCGCTAATGCACGGGATTTTTTTTTACCAAAAACATGTAGCAGAATACATTTTGGCTTAAATTTATGACTAACTTTGAGTTTACGATATATTTTTTATAGCTGAAAGTAGAAAATATTGTTTATATTTCAAAATTTTCGTGTTTTTTTTTGTTTATAGCGCAAAAAATAAAAAGCGCACAGGTGATCAAATACCACCAAAAGAAAGTTCTATTTGTGTGAAAAAAAGGACGTAAATTTCGTTTGGGTACAGCATTGCATGACCGCGCAATTATCATTTGAATTAGTGCAGCGCTGTATAGCAAAAAAAGGCATAAATTGCAGTATCTATACCATAGTTTGTAGACGCTATAACTTTCACACAAAGCAATCAATATACACTTATTGGGATTTTTTTTACCAAAAACATGTAGCAGAATACATTTTGGCTTAAATTTATGACTAACTTTGAGTTTACGATATATTTTTTATAGCTGAAAGTAGAAAATATTGTTTTTTTTCAAAATTTTCGTTTTTTTTTGTTTATAGCGCAAAAAATAAAAAGCGCACAGGTGATCAAATACCACCAAAAGAAAGCTCTATTTGTGTGAAAAAAAGGACATAAATTTCGTTTGGGTACAGCATTGCATGACCGCGCAATTATCATTTGAATTAGTGCAGCGCCAAACAGCAAAAAAAGGCCTGGTCATTAAGGGGGGGTAAATCCTCTGGGGCTCAAGTGGTTAAGATACAAGTCAGATTTTTGGCATCCCCTGCAACAAAAATGTCATTTTTGGTAAAAGGCTCCCTTTGGGAAATCACAGGTGCAGCAGCTGATTGATAATTATAAAGTCACTCCCATGCAGATTCACTCTGCACATGGATACAGACAAACAAACATCTACTTCTTCAGAATATCAAAAGGGAGGAAACTGCAACAAAGTTTGTTAAAATCCTTGCAATGTACATAGATCACCCAGAGGGGAATGTTTTTTTCTCAACAAAAGTGGAAAAGATGCTCTTCAAGCATGACCTAAATTTACCTCCCAAACTTTCCTTCTACTGCTAAAGCTGTTATTACTCCCTGTGACATAATTCATGGATGTGTAGAGATTTCTCACGGGGATAAGCTTTGTATCTTAAATGAAGTGTATCTAAACCTAAAAACACATATTTAGTATGTTGTAGCCTATAAGTCCCTATATTAGATGGCTGCATTAGTTTTCTTTTTGAGGATTTTTCTTTTACCTGTCATTCTTGTGAATAACTTACTTACTTTCTTGAGTGGCTGCAGAACTATGGATGGAGCCATGCTTGCCAAAAGGCTATTTTTTTTCTGGTTTTTAGGACCACAAACACTTCCTTCCTTCTTTCCATTTCAATTACATGGGGAATGGGGGGATTTGTAGTTACAGAACGGCTTGGAAGTTATTAACATGGTTCATTTCAATTCATAGAAAGTGAAAAGGACATTTCAGTTCTGGTAAGATCAACATGTCTATCTTAATTGTACAGTACATGACACAAAGCATTTATAGTCCTTGGTTTATAGGCTCATACCCTCAAATGATTGGATACTGTCAAAGCTTTCCCTATAATCCTGCCCAATTCTCTGTCAGCCCTATAACCGCGCCCCAGATTTTTTTGCTAGTGTGCTGCGGTGATAGACCTCTTCTCCTTTGTGTAAAAATCACTCTTCGCATAACTAGTTCATGATTTAATTGTTTTATCTTCTGATTCAGTCATATTCTTCACTGCTTTCATATACCACAGATAGAAGTGTTTCTGGCAAGATCATCATGTATTTTCTGTACTTGCTGAAAATGTTCATGCCTGAAAACTGGTGCAGCCATCTTCCGATCGACTTGTGTACAACCAACCCGTCTGGTTTTTTCCAAATGATTAGTGCCACCGGCTATAGCTGGCAACATTAATCATTGTGTTCTGCCGGCAGGGGAGGGATTCTCCCATCAACACTGACAGTGTTGATGGCGGAATCCAGCAGCTTTTTTTTTTCTGGAAGGAAAGACAATTGTATAACCTATGGCTTGCCTGCCTTAAGCTGTTTCAGAAAAGCTTGGCTTAATAAGTTTTATAACCCAGACTGTGTAAACATGCTGTGGTGGGATGTATGATAGGACTTTTCCCACAGATCTCTGGTTAGCAGTGGTCTTCTAAGTAATGTTAAGAATTGTTAAGAGGCAATTTCTGAGTTTGAATAGAAGCCTTTTGAAGTTTCCAGACACTCTGAGAAATGTTTACTCAATTTAAACTGCTTTTGTTTTTTTTGGTTTTTTTAAGGGAATTCAAGAGTCTGCTGGGATGAATGAGATATTGCAGACATGACTTTTGTTTTGATGACTAAAAGGAGGAGTACAGCTAAAGCTCATTTGGCTGTACTTCTCCTGTGGATCACAGGATTTCAGTTCGTTCTGCACTCCTGTTACCCGTTTTCAGGCATTGTCGGCTGATGTCATTCAGCCGGTTCAGGCTGGGGGAATATCACGATATGGTGGGGATCCACCCAGGAGCCTGGATTGGCTCTTGGCTCAGTCTCTCAACAAGCCTGAGCCAGCCCCTCCCACCCCCTCCACAGTGAGTGCTGGAGGGGCAGAGCAGAGAGCCAGAGACCGAGAGTCCTGGCTCTGCTCAGAGCAGCAGAGAGAACTGAGTGATCAGAGGTGCTTTATCTCTGTTTTCACCATTAGAACCGGCAAAGGATAGATACAGCATCGGATTGATGCTACATCCACCTAGGTAAGTATAATTTTTATAATTTAAAAAAAAAAAAAATTACCATATTTCTCTTTTAATTGGATAGAATGTTGCAGAGTTGTAAATTCTCAGGATGACAACCCGATTCACCACTCGGGTTTTGGAGGGAGTCCAGGCATCGTTATCACAGGCTTGAACAGGCAGCTGTCATTTCATGTTTGTGTATACCCTTCAGCCGACCATAGATGGATTGAAACCTGTTGGGGTTTTTTTCGTACGATCACTGCCAGCAGCAGTCATTGTATTCTGGTGGTGGGAAAACCTTCAGCTGTCAGCAGGGCCAGTGCTAGACTATTTTGCGCCCTAAGCAAGACCAGCTACTTGCGCCCCCCTCCCAAAAAAAAAAAAAATTGTTTTAAAAACAGTAGAAAATATTAAATTAACAAAACATGAAATTGCTTAAGTTCTTTAACATTGGTGCTGGTGGCATCTTATGGCACTTATTTTTGCAAATTAAAAGACAAAATATATACTAACCAAATATAAATTAACTGTATTAACCAATCAGACAGAGAAACAAAACAAAACAAAAAAAAGAGCCAGAATTACAAAACTCCACAGTGACCAGCAGCTGCTAGCTGGCTTGCAGTAGGGGACTGAGTCTGAGAGGAACATTGGAAGGAGCAGCAACTCAGCTGCTACACTGGCCCCTGACACCCAGCATCTTTCTCTGTCCTTTCTTCCTCCCTCTCTGCCATCCCTTCCTTCAGCTGAAGGATCATTCATGACTTGGCAGCGTCCCACACGATCAAGCAGCATCCGCTCCTCTCACCCCGACCTTTGTCAGCCCCCCTCCTCCTACTGTCACCTCCATGACCCACCATCCTGCTAGGCTTGGCTCACCTCCAGGGTGCGGAGTCCAGGCTACAGCTCTCATCGAGGACAGGCCGCCTCTCATACACATCGGGCCCCGATCATTCTACTCACATAAAGTAAACCTTGCAACCAGAGCACACCTCTGCCTATAGATTGGCTGCAGCTGTGTAGAAGAAGGCGGAGCCAGCACTGGACACCGTTCATTTGGTCATGGCTCCCTGTTACAGATGGAGGACTGTGTGTGATAGATATGTGTGTATATATATATATATATATATATATATATATATTGTGTGTACTAAATGGTCCCTCATCATTCCCTGTGTATGAAGAGAGGGGGACTCTGCAGAGAAATGAAGAGTTCATACAACAGGTCCATAGGCAACACAGAGAGAGTGCCGACCTGTGCTGTGCTCCTAGCTGACAGTGCACCCTAGGCGGCTGACTAGTTTGGCTAGTGGAAGCACCGGCCCTGGCTGTCAGAAAACCGTAGCGCAGCGGGAGGGATTCCATTCAACCCATGGTTGAAAGGAAGAAAACTGCATAATCTAAGGCCAGCCAGGTAGAGGATGGTCAGATATGGGAGCTTGGCCCAACCACGTACAGCGAAGAAATGTAAACAAACACAATAAAGTGTCAAAAGACTCCTCCTATGTGTGTAAGTGACCTTCTTAAAGTGGGGGACCATTATCGATCTGTTTTCATCAGAGACTGAACATTTATATGTGAGGAGCAAACACTTTCCTGGAAAATTGCTTATTCCACATTGCTTGATCATGTTCAGATATGTCTTATCAGATAAAAAAAAAAAATTATATGAACGACTTTGTAGTGTAGGGGGTCTAACTTAACAACAGAATTAAAGAAGTATTCAACTCCAAACCAAACATTTTTTATGTTGTAGCTTACCAATACTTAGATGTAACAGCTGTTTTCTTTTTTCCTTTATTTTCATCTGGTGATCTGGCCACTAAGTCTCTTTAAAAAAAACAAGCTCTCCTGCAAATGTATCAATTAAGAGTGTCGAGACAAACCATTTACCACTGACGAGTGCTCACAATTATCAGCTTTTATTTATTCATGGAAAATCTTTATACCAAAAGAAAAAAAAAAACGGTGCCTGTAACTGCTTGTGTAACTTCAGTGGGAGCTGGCATTTGGCTTCATTTTGTTAGTGTATTTAAATCTGCTAGTACATTTAACACTCCTTCCTCCAAATTAAGAATGCTGCTGTCCAGATGTGCCCCCTGCGCTTATTCATTCAGAGTGAGGACAGACTAATACTGGAGATGGGTTGCTGGCAGGTTCACAAAGTGAAAAAAAACAGGAGAAGCCTAAAAAATGCAGCCACCAAATCTAAGAATTGGTAAACTGCAATATATTACATTTTTTATTTCGATTTAATATCATTTTAAACTAAATCCTATTCAGTATACTTGTAGTATATTGTTATACAGGATTTAAATAACGGCAACCGTTTATGCAGCACTTTACAATATAAAGGGGGACAGCACAATTACAATACAGTTCGATACAGAAGGAATAGGAGGGTTCTGCTCATGGAGCTTACAATCTGAAGGGAGGGGGAGGTGGTATAAAAGGTAATAACTGCAGGGGATGATCTGATGGAGGTGACTCAAGTACAGTTCTTAGGTGAAGGTGGGGTAGGCTTTCCCGAATAAATGAGTTTTCAAGGATCACCTAAAGGCAGACAGGGTAGGTGCTAACCAGATATATTGGGGCAGGGAGTTGCAGAGGAAGGGAGGAGCTCTGGAGAGGTCCTAGAGGCGAGCGTGGGAGAAGGTCACAAGGGAACTGGAGAGCTGGGGGTCTTGGGAGGAGCGGAGAGGATGGTTTTAGTGATATCTGCAGATAACGTTGGTGATGTAGGGTAGATGTTGTGGATGGCCTTGTATGTTGTGGTTAGTATTTTGATTTTTATATGTTGGGCTAGTGAAAACCAGTGAAGGGATTGGCAGAGAGGGGCAGCAGTCATGGATCGGTTAGTAAGGTGTATTAGTCTAGCAGCAGTATTCATAATAGACTGAAGGGGGGGATAACCTGTGTAGGGGTAGGCCAGTGAGGAGGGAGTGGCAGTAGTCAAGGTGGAAATAAGTAGCGAAAAAGCTGTTTTGTGGTGTCATCAGTCAGGAAGGGGCGAATCCTGGAAATGCTATGAAGGTTAAGGCGGCAGGATTTAGCCCGTGATTGGATGTGGGGGCTGAAGAAGAGGTCAGAGTCTAGGATTACACCCAGCACCCTAGCATATGTGGAGGGACCAATGGTTGTGCCGCTGATCTCAATGGTAAAGTCATAGGGAGGGGACGGAGCGGTTGAAATATTACAAGCTAGGTTTTAGAAAGATTGAGTTTGAGGAATTGGTGTGGCATCCATACGGATATCAGCAAGGGAGAATATCACCAATTAGGGTCCAAAAGTTTTAATGAACGATCACAAAGTTACAGCAAGGCAACGTTTTGGAGTCTCACAGGACCCCTTCATCAGGCATGTGACATTTGTAACGCAGGAATGTGTGCGTTTGGATTGTACACTTGCATCCATACGGATATGTCGCTCAGTAAATTTGTGATACGTAAAGAGATTGAGGGGTGAGTTGAGGAGTTGAGAGAGCTGGGTGTCATCAGCATAGAGGTAGTATTGGAAGCCATGGGAGGTTATCAACCAGCCTAGAGAAGAGGTATATAGAGAGAAGAGGAGGGGCTCTAGGATCGAGCTTTGGAGTACCCCAACAGAAAGAGGAGGAGTAGTGGAGGAGATCGAATTGTATGTGACACTAAAAGTGCACTGAGATAGGTAAGAGGAGAACCAGGAAAGAGCAGAGTCATGGAGGCCAAGGGAGTGGAGTTTACAGAGGAGGAGTGGGTAGTCATCTGTGTCAAAGGCAGCAGAAAGGTCTAAGAGTATGAGTATGGAGTACTGGCCATTGGTTTTAGCAGTTATTAGGTCATTGGTGAGTTTCAATAGGGCAGTTTCAGTGGAATGTTGTGGGCAGAAGCCAGACTGTAGGGAATCGAGAAGGCTGTTATTAATGAATATATAGTTATTTTTACATTTTTGACTCGATATTAAAAGTTAAAGCGATACTAAAGGTTCATTTTTTTTTTCCGTAAAATAAACATTTTATACTTACCTGCCCTGTGCAGAGGTTTTGCAGAGAGCAGCCTGGAACCTCGTCTTCTCGGGTCCCCTGCCGGAACTCTTGGCTTCACCTTTCTGTCGGGTGCAGCTTGCTATGGGGGATAAGGCATGTTCCCGAGCCGCTGCTCCGTGTGTTCATTCACACATTGAGCTGCGGCTTGGTCCCACCCCCCTCTTCTCCTTGGCTGACTGGCTGTAATTGACAGCAGCCAATGAGGAGGCAGAAACCCAGGACAGCCAAGGCTGTCGCGCACATCTCCGGATCGCAATGGGGCTCATGCATAGATCCTTTACAACCACTTTAAACAGAATCCTATGGTGTGTGTGGCCAGCATATCAGGCATGTGTGAACGTGAATACACTATATCCCATCCAACTCTACTTTTTTAATGCTCAAATTTTCAATGAATCAAATTTGTCTTAAAAAGTAGTTTTTTTAAGTCCTGTCATCTCCTGTGGTGCACATACAAAGAATTATCTGAAATGCTCTTTATGGGATCCACAATGATAATCTCTTTAAGAATGGATTTACTGGGCTCTAATTTACAGTATTAATCACTGATCTCTTAGACTTAACAGTATAGCTTATTTTATTACTACAGAGGTGAGCTCTTCTAAGAGCAACTCCCAGTGACTTTTTCTCAGAAAGGTAAAACCTATACTTGTTATAAAATCAAAAATAAATAACAGGAAGTAAAATTACATTTTTGTTTTCCTTTGTTTTATGTTGAAATGCAGATTTCAGGGTCATAATATAGGAAAGCATTAGACTAGTTGCTTAGAGATAATGTTTAGTTGAAATCAAAAATTGTACTGGGAAAGGGCTTTACTCCCATAATGTTCTCTAAGATAGTGTCTGGTTCCCATCACTTCTGTTTTTTAGCAATAAGGTGGTCATGCATGCTCCGTAATGTATACCTAACACATTACCCCACGCATGCGCAATAGCAGGCACTGTGTGAAAATAACCTGGTGGCAGGATATTGCACATGTGCAGTAGCATACAATCTTTGATGAATGGGACTTTGCTGCTATATTCTTAACATAACACTTTGGCAGTGGTTTACTGCATGTGCATGGTAGCTTAGATATCTGAAGTTGCTACTACCCTTGCGTTGAATACTACCTCCATATAATGATGTCAGAAATATGCATGTGCAGTAGTCTCAGTCTGTTCTGTCACTATCAGGCATGTGCTGCAGGATCTTTCACCAAAAGTCAGCTGGCAGTGCTGTCCATAGCACTGGGGCACGTCAGTAAAATGGCACATTTAGTGCCAGACCAGCAAGTCTAGCTTAGTCAAGCTGCTGCAATGATGAAGGAGGTATAGCTGCTAGCAAGTTGTGATAGTAAACTACTGCCAGCGATTTCTCCTATTCCTGTCCTGTGCACTCTTCTGCAAGCTGCACATGGTGGACATGGAATAGGCAGCAAAGGAAGAAAACATGCCGTCAGGACCCCCTAGCAATCTCCCACCCACTGTCCCCACTCTGCCAGCACGCAGCACTGCCAGCACCCTGTTTTGGAATGGGCACACTTTTGCTAATAATTTTAAACAGTAAAACTATAATGGTTTTTGTAAAGAATAGTGCTCTACTGTGTTTTTATAAAAGTGTAAGTGTGTGTGTGTGTGTTGTATTTATTTACTTATTTTCTTAATTAAAAATCTTTTGACCATAGTAAGAATCATACTGGCAGTCATTCTTACCTTGCTCTACTTTTCAAGTCTTGATGACCCTGTATACATTGAAATTGTTTGGTGATACTGTGTATTTAGACTTTACGAGTCTTCTGTTTTGATGTAGGTACACATAGGAGCACAAGGATATGTGAAAGATGTTGTTACTCTAAAAGGGATTGAAAATGCCACAGTTTCTGTGTCCGGGATTGACCATAGCATCACAACTGGGAAACTAGGGGACTTTCAGAGATTGCTAGCTCCTGGGACATACAATATCACTGCTTCTGTTTTAGGGTAAGTGGTCACATTCATCCTTTGACTTTATGACTCTGTTTGCTTCTTTGTTATTCACGTTAACATTCACATACAGTGATGTGTTAAAGAGAACCTATCATCTAAAAAAAGACATTTGGTACAGCTGTACACTAGACAGTGTTTTCCTGAGTTTGTGTCCGGACTAACACTATGATGTAATAATAAATTCCCTTTGACATGCAGAATTATTCTTTGCTGTGTCCATTCTGTTTCTGAAAGTCAGTATTTACTTAGGGCTCTACATGCAGGCAGGCCTAGCTGGTGCATGCTTAGACATTCTACACTTCACTAGGAGAGTGCATTGGTGCCCTTCATTTTGAAATGCCAAGCTTAGCTCCTGTGTTATGAGCTCAATGCAGGTACACTTTAGCATCTATGAAATTGGGCTAAAACCAGGACCACACCACTTAAAACAAATCAATTCCTACTTTCAGTAACAATAACAACAATAACATAGCCCTATAAATGTTGGGCATGTAATGATTTCTCGTGACCTTTTGTTTATACCTTCCCTTCCCTAGGTATTTACCACAAACTATATGTAATGTTGAAGTTAAAGAGGGACCAGCAACTGTGCTTGATTTCCAGCTTCATCCATCTGTTTCTGTTCCACCCCCCAATGACTTGCCAGACAGTACTGGCACCCCTGTGCCTGCTACAGAGCCACCGGTCACTGTAAAACCTGAGGACAACCATCCTCTTCAGAAATCCTTCCAGCCTGAGGACTTTCGACACCACCACTATTCTGACATGGAGATCTTCCTGAGAAAGTACAACAGCGAATATGCCAGCATTACTTATCTGTACTCTGCGGGCAAATCTGTGGATTTACGGGAGCTGTATGTGATGGCAATATCAGATAACCCAAATGTCCATGAGCCAGGTACCTTTTTTTTTTTATTTTTTTTTTTTTAAGCCATGTTAGAAACTTAGTCCAAAATACAGCCACCAGAGAATTTGCCATACTATCAACTATGTGTAATGTATCCCTTCCCTTTGTTCATGCTGCTTGCTGTAACCTGTTCAGTGAGCAATTTGTACATTTGTATTTAATTTGGATTTTCTGTACTGCACAGAGTACAATCATCTGCAAGCTTTGTGAATCGAATTATTTGTATCATATGTTGTGTTACAAAACAAGAAGTTTAAAGGACGTTAAGGTTCTCGTTTTGCAATCATGAAATTCAAAACTACTCCTTGTAGTTAAAGAAGTAAAATGTTCAGGTGTATACTTTACTGCCAGCCTTGCTGAGCATGAAAGATTGAGTTGGGATCAATTTGCATGATAGCTACCAGCCCACCACACATCTATTCAGCTGTTGCCATAAGCAGTTTGGTTGTAACATTTCGGAGTTGGCCTTTTGTGACCCTGTGATTGGTTTAAGTATGAAATGTTATCTTTATTTCAGACACTTTCCTGTAAGTCATTTTACATTTTTCCCTTAAATACCCTAAAGGCAGAAAAGTAAGAATACAACTTTGTTGATTGAAATCGGTTTTAAAGCGTTTGTAAATGTTCAGATTTTTTTCTTTCTTTAAAATAACAAACATGTCATTCATCTGCTCTGTGCAATGTTTTTGCACAGAGCAGCCCAGAACCTCCTCTTCTCGGGTCCCCCACCGGCACCAAGTGTCCCTGCATGCTCTCTCCAGAGCTGTCTCTGTGTGTCTGTAAGACACGCAGAGCATAGCTCAACCCTGCCCCACCCTCCTATTCCTTCTCACTGGCTGTGATTGACAGCTGTGGGAGACAATGATTCCCACTGTTGTGTCTCAGCCAATGAGAGTTTCTGCTTTTGTTTTTGCACATCGCTGCATCGGGATTGGGCTCAGGTAAGTATTATGGGGCCGCAGGGGGGAGCTGCACACTGAAGGTTTTTTTACCGTCAGCCTTTACAAACACTTTAAAACCCGCTATTTTTAATGTATTCAGGTGATATGCTTGTGAATGAGAACTTTTGAAGATTGTGTGCAGTCCCTATAGGTAATGAATTCTCTGTGCTAGCTCATTTCTCAAAGTATAAGTTCATCTTTTGGAACATGTTACATGTTACACACATATTTAGGCTGTAACATGTTCCAGCACCGTTACATGTAATGTCGTAATACTGACTTAAAATATATTTGGAAATCTGTTAATATGCACTCTGAAGTCTAACTTTCATATTGCAGGTGAGCCTGAGTTTAAGTACATTGGCAACATGCATGGTAATGAAGTTGTAGGACGGGAACTGCTATTAAATCTTATTGAATATCTCTGCAAGAACTATGGGACTGACCCTAAGGTCACTCATCTGATCCGTACCACCAGGATCCACATTATGCCTTCCATGAACCCTGATGGATATGAGAAAGCCCACGAAGGTAATTCTTTAACCTCCTATAGATATTTCAAACTTCACAAGCAATTTTAAATAAAAAAAAATTTGTATTTGTTGCAAAGTAATAATCTATTTTTTTTGGAGGGGGGGGGGGGTTTACATTGCTGGTACAGTGTTTCTGGAAGGACAGCTGTATGCTTTTAGTCACTCTTATGCTACCATTATCTATCAATCAACTTGGGTACAACCAGCCTGTCTGATTTTTCACAAACAATCAGTGTTGCTGCTGAAGGGGAGGTTCCCTGCCAGCAGAACACAATAGCACCGAGGGAATGATTCCCAACATCCACCTCAAATGTGTGGATGGGGAAATTGGCACTTTTTTTTTTTTTCTTCTCGCACTGACTGTCTTGATGGGGGAATTGAGTGATTTTCTTTTCTGCAACCTCAGGTCGAAAATCTCTCCGGGCTAAGGGAGGCCATACGTTTTTATACTTTTTTTTTTTTTTTTTTTTTATTGCTCAGCAGGCTGAGCGGAAAATAAAAAAAATAAAAAAGGTGCCAATTTTCCCATGTCTTGATGAGGGAATCTCCCGCTGAGCCATTGGGTTTCTGTTCCCGCTGGGACAATGCAGTGACTACTGCTGGCTTCTATAATAGTCACTAGCAGTAATCGCATGTTAAATTTGGCTTGTACCCAGGTTGATCAATCGATTACCTTGTATAAATGTAGCTTGCCTGTACATGGTTCGAAACTTGGCCTGTTCCTGCTGAACTGGCTGTGATATGAACCGTCTATGGCCAGCTTTAAAAACAAATCCTCACTGCACAGGTCAGCCAGACAGGGATATGTCACTTTACCAAGTCATTGTTTTGCATGATACAAAATTCTTTCAGACGCATTTGCTAACTCACAGTGAGGGGAATTCATTAAGACTGGGGCAGACAGACTCTGGAGCATCTATGCATGGCAACCAATCAGCTGCTAGCTTTTTTATTTTCTTGTTCTATATTTTTGTTCGGATGAAAAAATTGTGCACAAACAGTTATATAAATAGATATGGAATCATACACTCTCAATGCAAGGTAGGTGCTGACAAATTGTGCAAACTAGTCAAAAACACTTACACACAATAGGTATTTACTAAGAACAAATATTTCTGCCTCGAAAAAGCAGCTCCCAGGATTTCTGGAGAAAGATGGGCCCAGAAGCTCCCATTCGAAGTACTGCTTTGATAAGGAGTGAGAGGAAAAGAAGAATAAAAGGAACTGAAAGGGGTAGGAGGTGGAGTCCTCTCTTTGTCAGGCCAGCTTGCATGAATATAGCCAAAGGACCAAGCTTTGAAGTGGATACTTTGCCTCATGGCTTGGGGGTGGGAAGTTCTGGGCCCAAGGTTGCCAGATTTTTAGGTGTTTAGGTACACAATCTAATATGTTAGCCTCTATCTTGCTGTGAATCATAGCTTGCATTACTGTTTTATTTCAAGGTAGCATAGGTTAGGTGACCTCCAAGCTTTAGTGATTGTCTGTTTGGAGGCTGTAGTGATGTAGCTATTTTATTTCCAAAATATTTAAACAATTACCGCGCTCTAATATCATCAAAAAGGTGAAAAACTGATAAAATCATATCATATTAGCAAATCCCTATATGTGCAATCCTTATAAGAATGTGCAAATCTTCCATTTGTAAACCTCAAGAAAAATCAATAATATAATATAAAAATGCAATAATTTGAAAAATAATTCAAAAATAAAAAGTCTATTGTGTAAAAACTGTCCCAATGTCCAAATAAATATCCAGCCTGAACAGATATATTCTCCTTCGGTGTGAAGATAAGATCTTTTCAGTGATGTTGCAAACCTGTGTGACTGCAGGACTGTGAGGGATACTCCCTCCTTTGATCCACTCTTTAATCCTCTGCCTTTGTTTTCCTCGTATGTATTTAATATAATACAATTGCGCTTTGTATATGCAAAATCCTACAGCTTGCAGCTAAAACAGAGCGCTGGGTGTGTGTCCACACACCTTCAGTACTCGCCGTATCGTAGATAGAATGCGCGGTGATTTCACTGCCCCTCCCCAACGCGTTGCGCTACAGGGATTTCGTAGCTTCGTCCGGGGTTAATTTGTTTGTACTGGTATTTTATTTTCAAAGCCTAACATGGAAATTAGGTTGGGGCTTGAAAATGAGCTGGTAGGATTCCTAATGCAGAAGAGACATGCTTGGTCTCTTCCGAATTAAAGCTTGTATTCCTTTACAGTAAGCAGCGCAAGTACAGCTCACCGCACAAATGCCTAATCTGATGTAACCTCCCGCGCATGCGCAAGGGTGACGTTATCTCAGCCTGGCCAATGACAGCGGTCGAGACCTGAAAGCCGGTCACCTGAAGATGTCAGCGGAAGCTGTTTGGTTACTATGCACAGCTGTTCTGATTCTGTCTGCCTAATCTTAGTAAAGTACCCCCCTAGCAAATGATTTCCTGCAAAAATATGTAAATGCATTTATATATATATATATATATATATATATTTTTTTTTTTTAGATGGAATTAGCCTTTAAGCCTTTTGGTGCATACAAACGTATCCAGAAAAGCAATGAACAGTGTGCACAAGTCAGGAAACCATTAACTTTGACTGGCCAAACTGCAATAACCTGAAATCTGATCTAGTTGCTCCCGGCTATTGTTTTTTTTTTAAAACACTGATAGCCCATTGTGCTGCTTTATTGAATAAGCCTGAGAAGGTTCATACCTTTCATATCTGGGAAAGTGCTTAGTCTGTGTAAACTTTTAAAACTTTCTATTTTTTTCATTAACATGCTTGAATAGTAAAGGCTAATTGTAGATTCGTAAATTACAACACTGCACAAAGTAGCATTGTTTACAATCTTTATTTCTCTGTAGGGGACCGTGATGGGGTAGTCGGCAGGAATAACAGCAACAATTACGATCTTAATCGTAATTTCCCAGACCAGTTTTTCCAGATCATGGACCCTCCACAATTAGAGACACTGGCTGTAATGAGTTGGTTAAAGAGTTACCCATTTGTCCTGTCTGCTAATCTCCATGGAGGTACTGTATGTTTCTGTCTCTTATAGCTAGTTCTAATAGCTGTTGTATCACTATTCTCAGGGACTGTATGACTGGAGTTTTTTTTTTTTAACATTTTTATTAAACAGTCCTGTACCAAATTGATTCTGCTCTTATATTTAGTGTGGTGCCCTTCATATACCATGAAATTCTCAGTAAAATGATATTTAACAAATTATTTGTTGAGTTATTTAATGTGTTGAGTAGTATATCAGCTTATATAAATCATTTTATATAAATCATTTTAGTTTGGTCAGCTTTGTTAACAGAATCCCAAAACAAAAACGTATACTTGTACATAGCTCTAATGATGTAACTATCACTGTAATAGACAGTGTAGTGGCACTGGCTGCTTGATATCTAGCATAAGTGTAGCATGTGCATAGTCTTCCGGCCAACAGTAGATAAACTCCGAAACTGTAATATAGGCAGATTATAATCCTTGCATTTGATGAAGAAGGGAGAAATGTATTATCTAGGTGGGGGGCGGGTATCTGATGTCACACTGCACAACAAAGAGCACAGAGCTGAGTGTAATCTGAGACCTGAGTGGAGGGAAAGCACACACAGTCAGATACACAGTTCACTGAGGCTGTCAATCACCTACTGTGCGCTGAAGGGGGAATGGGGCCCTCTCCTAGGATTTCTTGGTGTCAGCATAGAATATCAGAACTGACTCATGCAGATTGCAGAGTAACCAGAGGGCAGGCATAAATCACACTAGGAGCTTTGGATCAAGGCAATATAGAAGGATATTCTTTGTTCATTTTTCATTTCAGAATTTAAAAACCAATTTCATTCTTCTTAGAATTATCAAAATTCCGATTCCTGCAAGCAGTGAATGTTCTTTTCATTCAGTTTCTTGTGAACTTCAAATAACCTTGTTATAAGTGCTTTTTACGTGTCAAAAGTATTTGCTGTAGTGAGCCAAAATATTCAGCATTTTTAGGTCTAGTGGTTTTCAACATCCTGGAATATTTCCTAACATCCTTACATTGTACAGCACAAGGAAGACTAGGGTGTTGCATGAATCATTAAAATGATGATCATGTACCGGAGCTCCCACCAAGTTAGTTACTGTTGTGTTCAGCACAAAGCTGCATCTCCCTGAATTTATGAGCGTACAGCTACTACATTTAGTTCCAAGATCAGTGTGATCAGTACCAGCAGTCATTAAATGGATCACCATGCAGAATCCATATGTGGTCTTATGGAGGAGATCTGAGTGGTTGACCATATACATTTTAAAGGTTTATTCAGGATGGAAAAACACACCCCTGCAGTAGTACAGACACTTCCCTGCAGTAGTACAGAAAGTATCCCTTGAATTTCCACCTTCCTGCCAGGGACTAAGAGACATCAATTCAGGTGATGTCTGGTGTTGTACTATTTCTAAAAAAAAAATGGCCCTCATTTAGGAAGTCCAATAATTGACAGTCATATCCTTAACTCTGTTCAACTGCATTTACTTACAAGTGGGAGATTGTGACCAACAGACAGATTTTCCTTTAAACACTGGGTTAAATTAGGCCCAATAATTCATTGTTCCATTATATTTCTGTATCCGACTTTAATCCTTTAAGTGACTTTAAGTATTCCCTAATGTTTCAGGAGGTGTAGCTTTTCTTTGAAAACCTCCTTTAATTTTTAAGTTATAAACAGGTTATGCCAAATGTAATTTCTCTATATGCATGCATTTTCTAATTTTAGACTTGTGTCTGCAGGTTCCCTTGTGGTTAATTATCCATTTGATGATGACGAGAAAGGCTCGTCTACCTACAGTAAATCCCCAGATGATGCTGTGTTTCAACAGCTGTCACTATCTTATTCCAAGGTGAGCTTAGAGAGACAGAGCTCTGTGTGAGCCACTAGCAGCTGCTATGTATACTGAATTTGTGATCCGATATGTGAACCCAGGGGATAAACATGGTGAACAATACCATCTTCCTTTATACTTTCAGCCTTTCTTTTTATTCATTATTTTAACATAATTTTCCAAAATTAAGATTTCACATCTATTTTATTATCACTTGTAAAATACTATATATTATTGTGATTAAACATTTAAAGTTCTATTAACCGCCTCCCGCCCACCTTATAAGGAAATGACGGACGCAAGGCGGTTCTCTCGTTCTGGGAGGACATCATATGACATCCTCCCACTCTTAACTGTCCAGCGATCGGTGGTGCGCTGTGTCCCTGGGACACAGCGGATCACCGATCAACGGAAAGAACCAAAGACATCGGCTCTGTCATGTGATCAGCTATGTCCAATCTCAGCTGATCGCATGTGAATAAGGAAATGCTGGTTATCAGCATTTTTCTCCTCACGAGCTGTCATGCTGACAGCTCGTGAGGAGAGGAGAGCCGGTAATCAGCTTTCCTCAGAGGGGACATGTACACTGATCATCAGGGCACTGATGATCAGTGTGCCCTGATGATTAGTGTAGCCCCAGCAGTGTCCATCAATGTCACCTGCCAATGCCAAATATCAGTGCACATCAATGCTACATATCAGTCCCCATCTGACTTGCCTTTCAGTGCCAGTCAGTGCTGCCTATCAGTAGTGCCAGTCAGTGCCGCCTGTCAGTGCACGTCAGTGCCACCTATCAGTTCCATATGAGTGCTGCCTTTCAGTGCCCATCAGTGATGCCTGTCAATGCCACCTACCGGTGCCTCCTCATCAGTGCCGCCTATCAGTGCCCATCAGTGCAGCCTATCAGTGCCCATCAGTGCAGCCTCATTAGCGCACATCAGTGAAGGAGAAAAATCACTTATTTACAAAATGTTATAACAGAAACTAAGAAAAAAAAATGTTTTTCAAAATTTTCAGTTGTTTTTGGTTCGTTTACCAAAAAACAACCCAGAGGTGATTAAATACCACCAAATGAAAGCTCTATCTGTCTTAAAAAAAATGATAAAAATTTCATGAGAGTACCGTGTTGCATGACCGTGCAATTGTCATTCAATGTGCAGCAGCACTGAAAGCTGAAAATTGGCCTGGGCAGGAAGGGGGTATAAGTGCCCTGTAGGCAAGTGGTTAAAGGGTCGGCGTTTTTTTTTAATAACAAACATGTCATACTTGCTCTGTTCAGTGGTTTTGCCTAGAGCAACACTAATCCTCTTCATTTCGGGTCACCCGCTGGTGCTCCTGGCTCCTCCACCCCCTTTACCAGTGCCCCCAAATATGAAGTCGTTAGTATGGGGGCTGCAGTGTGTGCTCACTCCCGAGCCCAACTCTATGCGTCCATAAGACTCCTGCTGGTAGTTCTGGCTCCCCCCCCCCCCCCCCTCCCCAGCTGAGTGCCCATAATAGCAAGCTATGGGGGAACTCGAGCAGGCTCACTCGCAAGCTGTCCTACTGCGTGTGGACATTGTCCATTCACACACACAGCTCGGCTCTGCCCCACCCCCTGCTCTCTCCTCATTGGATCACTGGCTGTGATTGACAGCAGTGGGAGCCAGTGGCTCCTGCTGCTGACTCAGCCAATGAGGGGAGGGAGTTCCAGGACAGCCGAGGCTCTTGTGCACATCGCTGGATCGTGAGAGGGCTCAGGTGAGTATTGGATGGCTGAGGGAGGAACATCAGAAATAAGGTTTTTTACTTTCATGCATATAATGCATGAAGTTAAAAACCTTCAGCCCTTACTACCACTTTAAAAGTGTTTCCATAATCTGAAGGCAGGGTTTTCTAATAAGCATTTTCAGAAAGGCTTCAGCAATAACCGCTCTGATTTCTTTCATAACGTTTGCTTTTAAAGAGATTCGATCACCAGATCAAATTTTTTCAACTACAACCGAAGGCAAAATGTTTTTTTTTTAATTTGGATGAAGGAGTGAGGGGTTAGGACCAGTGTCAGGCATTTATTGCTGTCTGTGTCCCTGTTGGGAAGATTCGTTCTCTCCAATTGTTCTGATTACTAGTGTCCCTGGAATGGAAGTGAGGGAAAATCCAAAATTTTGAGTTGGCACCAGAACAGGAATAGAAGAAAAATCATTCAATGGGGACATTTGTTCACTCACACTGAAAAGATATGCTGATGGATGGCATATCCCTACTCTATCCAAAAAATAAATATATTTTTTTCATGTTTATTGAAAGTTTGTTTGTTAAATTAAACATACATAGGTGCAGCAATATATAGATGGCAACATGTGTTTCACAGCATCTGAACAGACATTTTGTTTATTAATTTCCAGTACTTACATAGTGCCGTCAATTTACGCAGTGCTTTACATACAGTGTGTGTGTGTGTGTGTGTGTGTGTGTATATATAGTACATTCACATCTGTCCCTAACCCTTAAGGGGCATACAATCTAAGGTCCCTAACTTACATTCATACATATGCATACTAGGGCCAATTTAGACAGGAGCCAATTAACCTACAACCATGTTTTTGAAGTGTGGGAGGAAACCGAAGTACCCGGAGGAAACTCACGCAGGCACAGGGAGAACATGCAAACTCCAGGCAGGTGGTGCTGTGGTTGGTATTCAAACCAATGACCCTAGTACTGCCAGGTGGAAGTGCTAACCATTTAGCCACTGTGCTGCCTAATTGGTTCAGAAATTAATTTTGATATGAAAGGAGAGAAAGAGAAGCAAAATGTTTATTGAATAAAATTTCACAGGAAACCAGGGAGAAAACTTCTGGGAGTGTCAGATACCCTGTTTGTGCCATTTGCCAAAGACTTTCCTTCACTGCCGCCATGCCACTAAATTCTTTGAGCAGCTCCCAGTACAGCATCCCACTGAGGGAGAAGGGGAGATTAACAAAGGGAAATACATTTTTTACTTTTAGGCTCTGTTCACGCTTGTCATGCTACTGTTATAAAATTTGCACATAAAGTGGCATGACAAGCCACAGCCTGTTGATTCAATGGCATCCGTTCTGAACTATGCGACCTAAAGTCACAGCGACTTTAAAAAGGTTCCTGCACTACTGTGATGCGACTTGAGTGCCAGAGTGTGTAAATTCACATCAAAGTCACACTGGAAATCGCACGACTTTGGAGTCACTATAGTGTGAACCGAGCCTAAAAATCAGCACATTTTCTGTGTGCAAAATCAACAAAGCAACACAAGTTTCTGCAGTATGCGCTATACCATCTATGCCGCAGTTTCTATTATTGTCCTGCATTGTACACCAAAATAATCAAGCACTTGCATCAGTGTTCTTAGGCTTGGTTCACACTGTCATGACTTGGGATCCGGCTTGTGAAAACCCCATGTTAGTCTTAATTAGTACTATTGAAGTTGCTCCGACTTTAAAAAAGGTTCCTTTACTACTTCAAGGTGACTTTTATTCGACTTGTGTCCATAGACTTTAATGGATGTCGCCTCGGAGTTGGATCCTCATCTATATTGATGTGTTTTGGATCCGACATTACAGGAAGTTTACCCATGTAAAGTCGCATGGCATGATAGTTGCACATCGTTGCATCAAAGTCGTACTCAAGTCGCCAGAAAGCCGCCTGGCAAAGTCGCACCTTAGGTCACATGACTTTCAGGTCACAGTAGTGTGCATTGAGGCTAAGTTAAAATTTCTTCCAAAATGTACACAATTACTGCAGTGACGTAAATTCTGTAGTGAGGAGGGGCAGACAGTAAGGCGCACCATTGGTGTTGGCTGCAGTAATCTAAATCGGTCGTCACTAAATGGCTGATACGGACCGAGCAAAAGTCCTGTCCGGACCGTGAATGTATGACTTAACAGCCTGAGTGGACTCCTCTCCTCCTGCAGCTGTTAAAAATCCCAGCATTGTGGAGGGTGGGAGGAATGGCAGGGTGGACTCCTCTTCTGTGCGACCTGTCCTGCTGCCTCTGCCGCTGAACTCACAGCAGGAAAAAGGGCGGGAGGAGTTGCAGAGTGGACTCCTGTTCTGAATGTACTCTCCTGCCACCACTGAACTCACAGCAGGAAAGAGGGTGGGAGGAATTGCCGAGTGGACTCCTGTTCTGAATGTACTCTCCTGCCACCACTGAACTCACAGCAGGAAAAAGAGTGGGAGGAATGGCAGGGTGGACTCTTCTTCTGTGTGACTTGTCCTGCCGCCACTGCCGCTAAACTCACAGCAGGAAAAAGGGCGGGAGGAATCGGAGGGTGGACGCCTGTTCTGAATGTACTCTCCTGCCGCCACTGAACTCATAGCAGGAAAGAGGGTGGGAGGAATGGCAGGGTGGACTCCTCTTCTGTGTGACCTGTCCTGCCGCCACTGCTGTTGAAGTCACAGTAGGGAAGAAAGCGGGAGGAATGGCAGGGTGGACTCTTCTAAGTGTGCTCATCGCTGCTGCTGAACTCACTACAGGGAGGAGGGCGAGAGGCATGGAAGGTCTACAGAAGGAAAGGCAGCTGCCCAACCTTTAGTATTACCAAGAATAGTTGGGCAGCTCCCACCCTCCGTGCAAACCTTCCATGCCTCCTGCCCTCCTCCTTGCAGTGAGTTCAGCTGCAGCAGCGACGAGTACACTCAGAAGAGGAGTCCACCCTGCCATTCCTCCTGCTTTGTGATGCGGGAAGCTGTGATGTGAGAGAGGGAGCTTTGCATTGGATGTGCTGTGATGTGAGAGGGGGCAGCTCCGATATGGGGGTCTTTGATGTAAGGTGGGGCTGTGATGTGACGGGGGAGCTCTGATATGGGGGGCTGTGTTGTAGGAGAGGTCTGTGATTTGGAGAGGCTGTGATGTGAGGGAGGAGCTGCGATATGGGGGGGAAGCTGTGATATGGGGGGCTGTGATGTAAGGGGGAGCTGTGATATGAGGGGCTGTGATGTAAGGGGGAGATGTTATATGGGGGGAGCTGTGATGTGAGAGGGGGAGCTGTGACTTAAGGGGGAGCTATGATAGGGGGGGCTGTGATTTAAGGGGGAGCTGTGATGAGCGGGGGTCTGGGATGTGAGAGGGGGGAGCTATGATATGAAGGGTCTGTGGTGTGAGGAGGAGGGCTGTGATTGAAAGGGGGCTGTGATGTCAGGAGGGGGGGAATGCTGTGATGTGGGGGTTGTGATTGCAAGGAGGACTGTGATGTAAGCAGGGCTTTAATGTTGGGGGGCTCTGATGGGAAAGAGAGTTGTGATGTAAGGGGAGCTGTGATGGGAAAGCTCCGAGTCATAGAAGAAAAATAAGATTCTGACCTCTGAGGAAAGAAAATGTTACCAACCAGACCTCCGTGAATTTTAATTCAGTATCCCTGATCTAAATCAATAATCTGAAATTTCAGTGTACAGCTATTTAGTTGAAAAAAAACCTTTGATCCAATGGTTGAAAATCTATTACTGTAGCACCCTCTTGTGTCACATTGAAGCAGAGCACTTCTGTAGTGTAGTTAATAGCAGGCAGTGTATTCTGGTAAAGCTGCAGGTTAATGTCTAGTTAGATAGTAGATCCTTTCCTTTATTAGCCAGTCAGCTTACATTTAAAAAGCGTGCACACCTGTAAACTTAAACTCAAAATGAATATGCTGTGGGACACGTCGTGTTACTGATGTAAACTGGGGCTACATTGGGGGTTTATTTACTAACACTGTAGAGTGAAAATCTGGTGTAACTCTGCATAGAAATCAATCAGCTTCCAGGTTTTAATCTGAATTGAACAAGCTGAAGTTAGAAGCTGATTGGCTACCATGCACAGCTGCACCGGTTTTACTAAATCTCCCCCATTATGTCTATTTGTATGCCTTGGGTAATTGCTCCACTGTATGCAGAATAGAATCAAAATCGTTGTTCTGTGCTTTGGCAACAATGTTTCCTACTGTTTGTTGTAACAAGAGCATAATTGGGTATTTACAAAAAAATAATTTGTTGCTACGGATTTGATTCTGAAATATGCTTATTTTCTAGTATTTTGTTTTGTTTATTTTGAATGGTTTGATACCTATCATTTATTTGCTGTACAGATAAGTTTTAATGTAAATCATGTGTAAAATAAATATAACCTGTTCAGTCCTTTTTCTAAGGTGGGTGGTGGGGTGGATGCTGTGTTTGTTAACAATATATACATCTGCTTTGCTTTCTGTTAATTGTGCTTCCTGTACATGGAATTAATGCCCTTTTATTTACAATAGTTTTTTTTTTTTTTTGTATAGGAAAATAATAAAATGTTCACAGGTAGTCCATGTAAGGAGATCTATCCAAATGAAAATTTCCCTCAAGGAATCACCAATGGTGCTAATTGGTATAATGTTCCAGGTAATTTTCTATTCCATTGACCACTTTCTTCTGTGACTACAGTGGAAGTAAATCCAGTTGCTGTGTTGCTGCAATATTTTCCTCTTAGCACTGCTATTTAAAAAAGGCCTCTATACAGAATTTGGCAGATTGCTGTTCACAGTATTTACACATAATTGGGTAGAAGCTTTTACTAAGAAAACTGTTGAGTGATATTCCAATGTGGGGTAGAAATGTTTCTAATCACAAAGATCATATTCTTCTGTTCTTCTGTGGATTTGTCACTTTAGTTAATTATATTCATCTAGATTTTAGTATCTGATTTACACTGCCTTGTGTCCAGTTATACATGCATTTTTAACTATTATAGCCACATTCAAATATTTTGATTGGTCACTATGGATTACGGCACATTTGTAATTTCTTTGATAAAGACTTTTGTATTTTGTTGAACATATTGAATTTATTTGAATGCAAGTCAGCCTAAGACTGCAGAACTTTATGGGTAAAGGCACATGCTAGAAGTGTACATCTGACACATTTTGGACTTAAAAGTGTAAAACCAAAAAATGTTTTCTTTTTTATTTGTTTTGGATAGAGTGAAAGTGGTAATAATAGAGTGAGAAAGTGTTTATTGCTGTTTTTGCCCCTGCTAGGTAGACTGAGCCTCTTTTTTTGTCATGGTGATCACTGTCTCTGGTACAGGAACTGATGGAAAAATGTAGAAATTGTGTTGCCAAAGGAATAGTAGGAATAGGAAATTGAGTGGGAGCCTTCCAACAGGGACAACTTTCTAAGAGGTTATTTCCCCTTGATTTGGAAGGATTTCTTCTTTTGTTGTGCCTTTAGGACAGCAAGTGAAAAAGAAAGGTAAAACTCTCCAGTGTGACCTAAATAGTAGAAAAAAAGAATGGACATGAGTCTTAACCATTCACTACTGGTTTCAAGACTTAAAAAATTGGCTATATACACTTTTAATAATAACAAGAAACCATTCAGATTTATGCCTCTCTGTAGTCTTTGAGCACATGTGATGCAGAATGCATTGGATGTTTACTTTTTTGATTATATACATGTAGCACAAAATGCTTCAGATGTCTTCGACCATGTTGTGCATTTACACAGTTAGGCTCGGGACTGTTTTCACATTGCGACTGGAATTTAGGAGAAATTATTGATTTAGCACCTACAACACCATCATGTAAATCTAATGGTTCCCCTGGACCAAGATGTTGACTCTTGATACATGGATATTGAGGGTATCTACATAAAAAATAGTCTAATGACAAAATGTTTATATTTCCAAATGCAGCCTAAGTAATTTTCAAGACTTGGATCCCTTTAAAGGTTGTATAGTGTATCCAGATTTCCCACTTTGCATAGAACTTATAGAATTCATCCTGACAGTGTCTACTCATTTCTCTACTTCCATGATAAAGTTGACTCATCTAATTCAGTGTTCAAGCAAAGGCACCTTTGTCTTTTTCCAGAATACTGGATTTAAGCCTTTGACCTTTTTGGCTTCATTAAATGAGGAACACTTTTTCTTGTATGCCCCTACAGAGATAGGGATTACATGAAGACACTGCGCTGGTCATCTTAAAGTTGAAAGGTGCTGATATCTGAGATTAATTTCCTGATTTAACAACATAATGGTGTAAATATGGGGCACACCCACCAGATATGGAACAGTGACCCGTGCCGAGGATACACCATTGTTAACCGCTTCGGGACCCTGTACCACCTTATTAAGAGTTATAGTTTCTTGTGTAATTGAAGACTAATTGGTGCTGCACTATCTCTAGGTGATAAATAAACTCCTGTGATGTTAATACCCCAGACAGTGTACAAACTTGTAAATAAATATACATAAACCAGCAGCACCAATTAGTCTTCAATTTGTCATTTTCCATTGGGTATATGGTAAGGTGCTAGCAGCTTTTTAGTATAAACTAATAGGGGACCTGGAGCGCGGGAGGACCATACAGATATAATAGTTTTTTGTGTATTAGCACAAATAGAAGAGGAATGGGTCTGTTTCAGAATGGGATAACTGTGAAAATCTGAGAATGAACACTTTAACTCCATATCCCCAACATAAGACCTGCAAGGGTACCGTGATGCCTCATAATTTTATAGGGAGGTGGGTAGCAGTCCCTTGTCAGTGGGCAACTAAATCCAGAGGGATTCAATGCTCTTAAGGGTGTTTGCAGCTCTAATTCCCCTTAGGTGAGTGGCTGTGAAATGTTGCAGTTGCTGGTATCTCCAAGCATCCAAAGGGAACATACCACACACCTTTCCACCCTGGGGAAATTTGGCACATCTGGTGTCCCCATCAGTTGCCCGCGTTCAGGAGAAATGTCAGACTCACCTGTGGAAAGGGGGGGGGGGGGAGGGTCGCCAGAGTAAGCCATTCAATGGAGGAGGGGGAAACAGGTGGCGATGGAGCGCCCTGTCTGTTAGTGGAGTCCCACATTTTTAAGGTATGAATAGTACGAAAAAAAGCAGTGTCTGAGAAACCTCTGTGTAGGTGCAGGACCCACAGGGCCTGACATAAATTACGGCCCACCATTGTTTTCTGTAGTGTCACCCCTATTTTTTTTTTTTGGTTTACGTGATGGTGCTAGCTAGGTATTCTAATCAAGGCTACTGCCCTGTAACAATTTAAGTTGGGGAGGTCTATCCCGCCTTTGGCCCTTGTGACAATTTTCTATGCCAAACTTGGCTTTGCATTTTGCCATACAAAACTTTTGAAAATCTGTTGAACACTGGGAGTGTCATCTTTTTTTTTTTTTTTTTTAAACCCCTCTCATGGGTATGTCTTCTAGCCCCAATGGGAGCCATAAACAAAATTGTATTTTTCTAAAACTGCCCAATGTGTAGTTGGTTTATATAGTTTTTGTTTAAACCTTTCACACTGTAATTCGTAGGTGGAATGCAAGACTGGAATTATATCAACACAAACTGTTTTGAAGTGACAATTGAGCTGGGTTGTGTCAAGTATCCAGAGGCATCAGAACTTCCAGCTTACTGGGAAAGCAACCACCAATCTTTGCTGGCATTCATAAAACAGGTAAGTGTGTGCTTGGCAGTTATGCTTTTTTCACTTTGTGTTGTCCACATCGTATTGACGTCTGAATTCTTTAGGTACACAAAGGAATCAAAGGATTCGTGCTTGATGCTACAGATGGAAGAGGTATCTTCAATGCCACTATTACTGTTGCTGACATTGATCATCCTGTGACCTCTGACAAGGCTGGGGATTACTGGAGATTGCTAGTCCCTGGTACATATAAAGTTACAGCCTCTGCGAGAGGGTAGGTATCAATCTCCTTTAACATCACATCTTGTTTTACAGTTTAGTAGATGAGCTCCAATTTAAAGTTATAGATAAGACACTGGCTGCCTTTCTGTTTTTTTGGGGTTTTTTTTGAGTTTTTGAATGTATAAAGCCTTCCCAAATCCTTTCTGTTTTTGTTCGGTGCATCTACTGTATAATCATTATAGTAAACTTCAAGAACAATGACATCTTAATCGCAAAGTACAGGACAGAGGAAAAGTATTCAGAAACCCTGGGTTATTGGCTTGTACCCCCAGGTGATTGGACGTTGGCAAGCTTTTGTGGACACACCCACGAGTGTCTCTCCTATAACCCTATCTCACTTTGAGTCCTCAGTTTTGTGCTAGTGTCCTAAGGAGATGGACCTCTTCTCTTTCACCGAGAAATTACGCATAGCTTAACTGGGTAGAGCAACTTCTGTTCAATTGCAGTGACCATACATGGATTGAAATATTGCCAGTGCCTGTTGAACTGTCCAAATTTTCATCCATCTATGCCCAGCTTTAGACGCAACACTAGGAGCCAATATGTTCATGTGCTGACAATGCGCATGATGATAATACAAGAGAGCAGACTAGCAGAGAGATCAGCTCATTACTATGCTACGTTTCCTTCACTGTCCAATCATAGACTGGGAGTGTTGAGAATATCTGTAAGTGTTATTTAAGGAGGAACTGAACTCTGGAAGCTGTGCCCAGAAAAAGTAGGCAGAGGAAAAACTACTAGTCATCAGTATTGTATGTGTGTTTCCTCTAGCTGATCTTTCTCCTAATGCTGACTTACTGCTTTGTTCTATACTTTATTTCTCTGTGTAGAGGCGGCCATCTTGGTTGAGGCATAGTTTTGTGTCCTCATGTCAGAGCCTCCAGCATGGAGAATAGTGAGCATTAGAGTAGTGGCATCATCAAATCTCTTGAAGCAGTAAGAGCTAGCAGTGCCTTAGATTTCACACAACGGTTATATAGCTATGAGGCTGTAGTCGTATACCAGGAAGTGCACTGCTATTTTTCATGAGGAATTCAAGACAAACATTCTTTTTTTCAGACTTGGGCAGAATTATCATTTCTAAATGTTCCCCATAACATAGCAATCATCACTTTTTGAGTTCAGGTCAGTTTTCACTGCAGCAGAAAACAATCGGGCCAGGTAAGACTGTGCTTTGTTGCAGAGATGAGAAAAATCTCAGGACTGGATCAATAGAAATACAAATATTCATGCAGGTATAAATGTTCCTTTATATGTATTTCATGTGTTTATTTAGCTGTTTTCCCGGATTTAATTTCCAATCGTTATTTATTGAAAGTTTACAATACAATGAGAATAAACAAGGCAACAAATGAGAAGGTAGTGACAATTATACATATAGTCATTCAGGTGCTTCAAAACAGAAGGATTGTTAACACTACTATATTCCCTGAGTTTTTTGTATTAAACATTTCTATGAAGAACCATCCAGGTGCACGGTATACCCTAGTGGGGTCCTAAAATTCCATAAGATCAGTGTGTCCGGTATCTAAATTCACATATCGACTCTGTTGCTTGTTTGCCCTGATTTCAGTTGTGAAGTTTCTAATTGTTTCATATGACTCTGTATGGTTGGAGTTCCACTACTGGAATATTTCTTTGCAATTTATGTTCCTGTGAACATTCCAAAATCCCTTGCACATTAGAAATCATTCCAGAAAACCCATCATATAGTATATATAATCACATTTCTTTCCTTTCCTCCAGGTATGTTCCTGTTACGAAAACCGTTAATGTCACAGAAGGAGATGCTATAGTGACAAACTTCACACTTGCCCGCTCAGGTACAGATATGTCCAAGGAAGACAAAAGAAAATTATCTGTGGTAGAACCAGAAAAGCTAGACCCCAACACAAAGGAATTTGAGACACTAATCAAAGATCTTTCTGCGGAAAATGGTCTGGAAGGACTCTTGTTGTCAAGATCAAGTGACATAGATCTGTATCGATATAGGTCTTATCATGACCTTTCAGAATCACTCCGTGGGCTAAATCTTAATTATCCAAATATAACTAAACTTACAAGGTAAATGTACTTTTTGTTTTATTTTATTGCTTCTCGTAAATTATTTGAGAAATCTCCTCTTACAAACCTTGTTCATATATACCTTTTTATGGTGGTATGTTTTTTAGATACATCATTCCGTTTTATTGAATACATTTACTCTCACCTATTCGTAAATGGCAAAATTTCCTGCCCAACAAATTTGTTTTAAAGCAGTTGCCCACCATATGGACTGGAATTTCTACTTGATTTGTTTGGTATGCAGATTTGTACACCTGCCTATATGCATGTACAGTTTTAGGGATCCTCAGCACCTCTTGTGATGGGTGAATAAAGGAGGGTCTGGGTTTTGTGGCATCACAGTTTTTGAGTGGCAACTTATCTGATATTTCACATATGCACTAGACTTCAACAGCCACTGTTGTGTGATACTTCAGAAGTAGATTTGAATGAAGTATCATTGTTGTACATGTGGATAATTGTGTGTGCCCAAAAAAGACCATCCATTTTTTACACAGGTCTCTTTATCTGACTAATTAAATTCCAGGGCCTATCAATATGGTAATGTGGTGAAAAGATTAAATCTGAGCCCAGTTGTAGTGTAACATGTAGGTATAGTATTCCTGTCTCAGTTAATGATAGCTGGCAATAAGGATTCTTCCCTGTTGCAGCTTGATAATATCTGAAGCAGGAGCCTTGGTTTCTTTTGGGCTTCTTGTCTTGTTAATGATAAATTTGCTGTTTCATGCAACAGATGATTTTAATAAATCTTTGTGGCTTTTTTTTTTTTTGTACAGATTGGGTCAGAGTGTTGAGTATCGTTACATTTGGTCTTTGGAGATCTCCAATAAACCAAATGTGTCCGAGCCAGAGGAGCCAAAAATCAGGTTTGTTGCTGGAGTCCATGGCAACGCTCCAGTTGGCACAGAGTTGCTGTTGACGTTTGCAGAATTTCTTTGCTTGAACTATAAGAAGAACAGTGCAATAACAAAGGTGAGGTTTCTGTCATTAGTGTATTTTGTATTGTGTACACACATGAATAGATTGTTTAGATTCAGCTGTATGAATTAGCAGAACATGGGAGCATTAGTATATCTGCACTAATTCATACATTGCCTCGTGTATGTTTTCCTAATTTGGTTGACAAAACCTTCTAGGAGTTTGCCTAAAAACACCCCTACTTATTCTCTCTATGCGTTAAGTTGGCCATAAATGGTCGAATCTTGGCTGGTTCAGCAGGTTGCATCTATGTGCAGGTTGATTATACTAAATTCTACTGTTGCACAACTTGGGTACAACCAACCTGTCAGATTTTTCACATAATAGCTCCATGGGAGGATTCTCCCATCAACACTGACTGAGTTAATGGGGGAATCTAGCGATTCTCTTTCCTGCAGCCTGTGGTTGCAGGTAAGAAAATCACATCATCTATGGCCGGCTTTAGCCTGTTTGAATATTGGGTATATGAACTCAAAAATTCAGCTAACAGAGCTCCCAAAAGTCACATAACTGGCAAAAAAAAATGTTTGAGTAACCGGACCGGGTGTACTAAAGTTATACTTAAAATGAAGGGTTGGGTAGGTAGGCTTTGCCCCTGTTTGCCTTTCCAGGCTACTTTCTCAAATTTCCTGAGTTGCCAATAATTAGCTTGAGAAGGAAAATATTATTATAATTACCATTCTGGAATGTGTTTGCAATTAATACTTTGTTTTGTCCTCCAAGTGCAGCAGAAGTTAGCAAAATGGTTTGATTCTACTGCATTATTAGCTGTTAGAGATGGCTTGTTCATCTAGCTTTTGCATGCATAGTCAATGTATGCCTCAGCCCAAAGGTTTAGAATAACGCTTAAACTAAACAGGTTTATATGTATATGTACAGTGGATATAAAATGTCTACACACCCCTGTTAAAATGTCAGGTTTCTGTGATGTAAAAAAAAACGAGACAAAGATAAATCATTTCAGAACTTTTAATGTGACCTAAAGTGTACAACTCAGTTGAACAACAAACTGAAATCTTTTAGGTGGAGAGAAGTAAAAACTAAAATAATATGGTTGCATAAGTGTGCACACCCTTAAACTAATACTTTGTTGAAGCACCTTTTGATTTTATTCCAGCACTCAGTCTTTTTGGGTATGAGCCTGTCAGCATGGCACATCTTAACTTGGCAATATTTGCCCACTTTTCCTTGCAAAAACTCTCCAAATCTGTCAGATTGTGAGGGCATCTCCTGTGCACAGCTCTCTTCAGATCACCCCACCGATTTTCAATGAGATTCAGGTCTGGACTCTGGCTGGGCTTTTCCAAAACTTTAATCTTCTTATAGTGAAGCCATTCCTTTGTTGATTTAGATGTATGCTTTGGGTTGTGGTCATGCTGAAAGATGAAGTTCCTCTTCATGTTCAGCTTTATAGCAGAAGCCTGAAGGTTTTGTGCCAATATTGACTGGTATTTGGAACTGTTCATAAGTCCCCAATTCCAACTGAAGAAAAACAGCCCCAAAGCATGATGCTGCCACCGCCATGCTTCACTGTGGGTATGGAGTTCTTTTGGTGATGTACAGTATTGTTTTTGCGCCAAACATATCTTTTGGAATTATGGCCAAAAAGTTCAACCTTATTTTCATCAAACCATAACACATTTTCCCACATGCTTTTGGGAGACTTCAGATGTGTTTTTGCAAAATTTAGGAGGGTTTGGATGTTTTACTTCTTAGGAAAAGGCTTCCTTGTTGCCACTCTACCCCATAGCCCAGACATATGAAGAATATGGGAGATTGTTGTCACATGTACCACACAGCCAGTACTTGCCACTTATTTCTGCAGCTCTTTTAATGTTGCTGTAGGCCTCTCTGCAGCCTCCCAGACCAGTTTTCTTCTCGTCTTTTCATCAACTGGAGGGACATCCAGTTCTTGGTAATGTCACTGTTGCGCTATACTTTCTCCACTTGATGATGACTGTCTTCACTGTGTTCTATGGAGTATCTGATGCCTTGGAAATTCTTTTGTACCCTTCTCCTGACTGATACCTTTTAACAATGAGATCCCTCTGATGCGTTGGAAGCCCTCTGCAGACCATAGCTTTCACTGTAGGATGTAACTAAGAAAATAAAATGTCAGGAAAGACCTACTAGAACAGCTGAACTTTCTGTGGGGTAAGCAGAGGCACTTTAAATGATGAGAGGTGTGCACTGACTCCTATTTAACATGATTTTGAATGTGATTGCTCAGTTTCGAGCACAGCTACATCCCCAGTTATAAGAGGGTGTGCACACTTATGCATCTACATTATTTTAGTTTTTTTTATGTTTTTTTATCTTTGTCTCATTTTTTTTTTACATCACAGGAACCTGACATTTTAACAGGGATGTGTAGACTTTTTATATCCACTGTATCTATATATTTATATATTCTTTTTTTTTTTTTTCTTCATCTTTTAGTTAATTGACAGAACAAGAATTGTTATTGTGCCTCTTGTCAATCCCGATGGCAGAGAAAAAGCAACAGAGAAAGAGTGCATCTCAAAAATTGGACAAACCAATGCTAATGGCAAGGATCTGGACAGTGATTTCATAAGTAAGGAATTTAAAGTTTCTTTTAATAGTTATCTCATGTGAAATTTTTTTTTCTATACTGCTTGCTATTCACGAAGATGAGTCATTTTGGGAATAAATGTTTCTTTTGACTTTCCTGAGTTCTCTCCAGTGTAATACAAGTTCAGTAGTCTAGGATCTTGTCTCCAGTGAATGTGTTAAAGAATTTATTTTTTTTACTGCACACTATTACATACAAAACAGTTGCATCGGTTTGGCATAGGTTCTTAGATGAAAAACCTCTTTCACTCTGAGAGAAGATTTTTTTTGTGTATCTTTACTGTATTTTTTTCTTATTAATCTTTGGTTGAGCCTTCTATCAACAACTGATTGCTTATTGCCTCATGGCTCACTAGCAATTTCAGGATCTGTTACCCTCGATGTACACCTTGGGAACCATACACAGACCCTGCATCATGTGAGCCAGCCTTTAATGTTTGCTTCATGCACTGGATATTGTGTTTTAGAGCTCATCTTGGTTCATGGAGTGATTTAGCTGCAGGGTGCTAAACAGGTCTAGGGCCTTGGTACAAGACCTCTTTGGGTGCATGCCCATTGTGACAGTCTGGACCCTGAGCAGGACCAGTGACATGCATAAGGTAAGACAGGGTTTTCTGTACAATACATACCAGTTCCTGGCTATTCGTGTCGTGTTGGATTATTGGTATACATTACTTTTTTTTTGACAAGACACACTGTAGTGCTAAGCACACAGACAGTTTTTCAAGGCACGAGTTATGTGTGCACTTTAGTGCCTCACCACTGGAAGTGGAAGCTTCTGACTAGTGACGTAATGCCTATAAGGCTGCTGAATGAGCACTTCTGGCGTCCATTTACCAGCAAAGACACAAGCTGAACACTTTGCCATCTCACTTGTTGACGAATACCTCACAGAAAAAGCCACAGGAAATCAGTTAGCGGTTGAGTTATTGTGATTCCTTCATTCCATTCACACATTGAATCCCCTCAGTGTGCATTTATTCTGTGTTTACCCTGCAGGGGTGGATCCTCATTTATCAGTGGCAGATTACAGGAGCTCAGGAGCTGGAGCACGTGGGACACATAGCAGCCATTCTGCCACAGGCTCTTAGGAAACCTAAGTTCCTCTCATGTTGTTAGTAGTTCCCTTGTTCTGGAGCAACATTCTATACTGACAATAATGCACCCCTCTGAATTGAGCAACTCATCAGATGTGTACCACATAGCCCAACTGTCTAAAGTGGACTTTTGAAACTAATGCTGATTTAAAGGCAAATTTGTCTTTATTACATTTTTGCATTAAATTTTACAAACCAAAGCAAAAGGAATAGTAATAGCATGTACAAGCAAGTATATAGAAATGTGGAGAGTAAGTAAGTATAAATAGTTCCATACAACAAAAAGATGATAGGATCAACCACATTCATTACAGAATTATAAAAAAAACCCATAATTTCTGGGGGAGTATCCCTGGGTGAGACTTGGGGAACAAATAGATGTACCTCCGTATAACTCAGTATATAAACCCAACTTAGGAAAAAAGTTAAAGAAGTATAGAAAGAAAAGAGAGAAGCCAGTTTTAGACACAGTAAAGGACAAGAAGGGAGAGGGTCGGGAGGCGGGGATGGCAAAAAGCAGAGCCAAAGTGGTCCACCACCAGGACCCCATTGGTGTGACCCAGCAGCCCGTAGCCAAGCGGGGGCAGTAAGGTCAAACTGCTGGTCATTGCAAAATGAACCGGGTAAACGAGGCTCAACTCTATTAGGACACAATAGGGGAGCACAATTCTCGGAGAGTCGAAGAGGAGGAGAAATGGAGCCAGACTGACCATAGTAACTTGTGTTTATCTTAGGTATCATTGGCAAACGCCAACATTTCCTCCATATGCATGATATCATCATCCACGGAAGAGGCGGGGAGGGTGGCCATTTTCCAAAAGAGGGATATCAATTGGCAAGCAGCAGATAGAAAGAAACACAACAAACTTTTCTTCTGTGCTGCCAGTGAGCCTGGTAGTATGGAGAGGAGAGCAATCTCCGGTGAAGAGACCGAGAACTCACCATAGATCCTGTTATATACTTCAAAAACTGGACGTCAGAAGGGTTAAATCAGGGCACAATCCCACCAAATGTGGAGCTGTGTACTGACAACTTTAGTACAGTGCCAACAGAGATTGGATATAGAAGGAAATATTTTCTGTAGGGAGAGGGGGTCCCTGTACTATCAAGAAAGGAGCATAAAGCTCTTTTCCTGCGAATAACAGGAAATAGACAATTTATGAGTGAAATGGAACAACGTAGACCAGTCCTCAGTCGAAATGTCTCTACCTAGGTTTCGAGCCCATGCCGTAGTAAAGGGGGGACGTTCAGAGTGAAGAGCATTGAGGGAAGCCATGACATGTCTCGGTGGTTCAGAGTGGGAACACAATCGTTCAAACTCATAGAGTGAGAGGCAGAGTATAAGTGTTTGCAGAAAGAAGATAAATATAAAGTGGTCAACCAGTCCCTAGGACCTCCCTGAAGAAGCAGAAGACCCGTCTGGGGGCAAATAAAGTCCCAAGCTACAAGCCATGAGGCGTGCAAAAAGGAACTGATAGCAGAGGATCCCAACCCTTGTGGAAGAGCGGGGTTATCAAATAAGGATGATAGCGGTGAGGGATCGGAAGATAAAAGTGCAATGACACTTCCTTTATACCAAAGCCGTAGCACAGCCACAGTTAATGGGGACAGGCCGGAGAAACTTTGAAAGTCTTAGCCATAACACGATTGTAGGGCGCAAAGATGGGATAGATCTTGTTCTATCATGCAAGAGGCTTTACGGAAGGGTCTGGGTAACCAATCAAGCATCTGGGCCAGTAACGTGGCTCTATAGTATAGTTCAAAGTCAGGCAAACCCACTCCTCCCCCGAGTTTCAGATAAGTAAGTAACCTATCCTTTAACCTCGAGAACCCTCAATGCCAAATAAATCCTGATCGAAAGAGAACGCAGAGAGAGAAAAAAACTCCACAGGTACAGAGATCAATACAGTCTGGAAAACTTAGGTAAGGTAAATTATGGAAACAATGTAGCGCTACTCGCTTGTATTCAAATAAACATGTGGACAAATAAAACACCTAGTAGATAAATATCAAATAAATGAACAAAATTGGTGTCCACTAAAGTGAAATCATGCACATCACTTAATAATACACAGATGTGAATGAGTCTAAATTCCTTTAGTGAAAAATCAATCCTTCCAACTGAAAAACAATACGTGCTTTTACAAGTGAATATATACATATATACATAAAGAGTGTGCATTAACATATATCTGTACCTAAACATACCCCATATAGTGAATAAGTAAAAAATTGTGCATATATGTAAACTCAATAAGTGCAACTGCACACAAACAAAATATATTTCCGTGCATATAAAGTCCAAATAAGAATGATCACACTCAGGTGAACAAAAACACTCGTGCTGGTATTTGTGTGCAAAAGTGGGTTGATAGTTGAGCAGAAGATCATCCGAACATCGGCTGAATCAGCCTCTCACCTTAAAGATTCGACCCTTGCGAGTCAAAACGTTTAATAGGATCCCCCTCACAGATCCTCCAGGTAAGTATCAGTATTTGTGTTGGGAGTTATCCTGAGCGCAAGAGGTTCACACCATTATAACTTAGGTAAGGTATCCATCTTAAGGGTGTTTATGCGTCCGAACCAGGGCATAGCAGAAGCGCCACACAAAGTCCGATCTCTACGTAATCGCGAAAGCAGGGGTAAATAATTAAAGGAATATAGAATATTCAGATCTGAGGAAATAAAGACCCCAAGATACGTAATGGCCTTTGGTCGCCATTGAAAAGAGAAATTAGAGTGTAGGTTCATCAACACATGGTCAGGTAAAGAGATATTCAAAGCTTCCGTTTTTAGAGATCTTAAGTTTAAAGTTACTGAATAAACCAAATCTGTGAAACTCGTGGAGTAAACTAGGGAGTGAGATAAGTGGCTGTTGTATGTTAACCAAAAGGTCAGCTGCGTAAAGAGATAGTTTGTGGTGAGAAGAGGGAGTGCGAATACCCACAATCGAGTCGCAAGATGTTCCAAAACAAAAAGAAGGGGAGAGAGGGGACATCCCTGTCTGGTCCCGTACAATATGGGGAAGGACAAAGAAACCGTAGCATTCACCAGGACAGACGCTGAAGGATGAGAATAGAGGGACATAATCTTAGTGAGAAACCGTGAACTCAGACCTATCTGCTTTAGGGTAAGGCGTAGAAAGCGTCAGTCAACACAGTTGAATGCCTTCTCAGTGTCAAATGAAAGGAGGCAAGCCTTTAAGCCGTGTTGCTTGATAAAAGAGATAAGATGGATTGTTTTAGAAGTATTATCCGTAGCTTCTCGACCGGGGGCAAAGCTGACTTGATCATGGTGGATCAAAGTTGGTAAAAAGGGCGAGAGGCGGTTAGCTAGGAGTTTCACAAAAAGCTTAACATCAAGGTTAAGTTGGGAAATTGGGCGATAGCTAACCCAAAGGGAGGGGTCCTTGCCTGGCTTAGGAATGACCGAAATATTGGTGGACAAAGCTGGAGAGGGCACAGAGTCGTCGATAACATTAAAAGCTAGGGCTAGAAGTGGGGCTAGTTGGGTGGCGAATGTTTTGTAAAATTTTGGGGTAAACCTATCCGGACCCGGAGAATTACCAGTTTTAAGGACCTTAATTGCCCCGAGAACGTCCGTAATCGAGAAGGGCTCCTCTAGATCCAAAGCGTCTTGATTATCCAGAACCAGTAACGCCGTCTCCGTGATATATTGGGACACAGTCGGGAGATCAAAATCAGAAGAAGCAGCAGAATTCGCTGAGGACAAATTATAAAGTTGAGCATAATAGTGTTCAAATGCGGAAGAGATTCCTTTGTTGTGGTAGAGTTTGGCATTGTCAGGCGCCTTAATATGTTGGATCGGATGACGGGACGCTCGAGGATGGAGTACACGAGCCAGGTGTTGGCCACATTTGTTAGCTAAGGAATAATAAGTGTTGCGTGCTTTGTCTCTTGCGGCAAGGGAAGAAGTATCTAAGAGTTGAAGTAAGTCTCTACAGGTGTTAGATAAGTCTCTGCGAGCACCGGGTCCAACGTGCGCTTGTGAGAGGATTCGCGATGAGCGAAAATTGCCGACGAATCTCCGCCGTCTGAGCTTTTTTAGGCAAGAGCCATGTTTAATAAGAACCCCTCTAATAACACATTTAAGGGTCTCTCATTGAGTAAGGGGGCCTGTAGTGTCCAATGCATGATCAAGAACAAAGTCTTTATGACCTCCGCAACACATAAGGAGTCTTTGAGCAGGATGTCGTTCAAACGCCACAAGAAGTGACATGAAGACATCGGTCGATCATGAATCATAAGATGGATTGAGGCGTGGTATGACCATAAGAAATGACCAAGAGAGGATGGAGTCGGGTAATCAAGGAAGGACTGTGAGACAAAGAAGTAGTCTATACAGCTGTAAGACGCATGGGCCAGAGAATAAAAACTATAATCACACTCCGAAGGGTGTTGGACACGGCAAACATCCACTAAGTGCAATTCATGCAAACGTGATTTAATTTGAGATAAGACCGATGTGGAGAGAGAAGATTTACCTGCGGAAGTGTCAAAGCCAGGAGAAAGAGCTACATTGACGTCTCCCCCCAACAATGAAACAAGGACCCCGAAAAGCAGACCGCTCGGAAAAAAACGCTGCGAGAAATGGACCCTGATCCTGATTGGGAGCGTAAACGTTTGCCACTGTAAAAACAAAATCTGGATATTTCAATTTAAGGAAAAGGTAGCGACCAGCTGAAAAACTATGGAGTCCAGGACCTCCGGGTCGAAGATATGATGAAAGGCCACCGACACACCCCTAGAGAAACGCCTGTGGGTTTGTACTATGATACCACTGAGTATAGTAATGATTGCAGTGGACCGGGATACCATCTGAGCGGAAGTGAGTGTACTGGAGGAGCAAAATCTGCGATCTGTGTTTGTGAAAATGGTAGAACATTTAAAGTGTTAAAGCCCCTTCAATTAACAGAGGAAAGGTTAATTGGGGTCATGTTCCTCCAAGGTAAAGCAAGATCGGAAAAATGTGTGTCACTGACAATGCTTCGCTGACCTGCCCCTGACTCCCGAGGAGAAAAGAAAAAAGAACAATAAGAGGAAGAAAGAAAAGGAGATTAAAGAAGGCACTAGCGGAAAATAGATATAAAGCTGAGAAAGGAAAGTCAGAAGAAGGAAGAAAGTAAAAAGAAAGAACGAATAGACAGGCGAACTGTCTAAATAACATACAGTGTGTCAATACACAGTACACTAAAGGCCTAGGTGGGGAACATCAGAGGCGCATGTATCCAGTCCCGATGCAGGCCTCCTGCAGAGAAACGTCAACCTTGAGGGAGGTCACTCTCATATAAGAATAATCTCCCCCTACAAAATGTGTTTAGTAAACCCTAAAACAATCGTGAAAGATAAGCTATCCCCCCATCAAGTAAGCATAACCCGGTAATAAAGGGGAGACATCTCCCACAGTCCAGAATTTTAGAGCTTGTCTGCGAGTTCTGAAAAAAGGAAGCAGAGAGAAGAAGTTGCACTCTGTAGAACACACACACACACACACACACACACACACACACACACACACACACACACACACACACACACACACACACACACACACACACACACACACACACACACACACACACACACACACACACACACACACACACACACACACACACACACACACACACACACACACACACACACACACACACACACGCACGCACGCTCTCTCACACACACACGCACGCTCTCTCACACACACACACGCTCTCTCACACGCTCTCTCACACACTCTCTCACACACTCTCTCACACACTCTCTCACACACTCTCTCACACACTCTCTCACACACTCTCTCACACACTCTCTCACACACTCTCTCACACTCTCTCACACACACTCTCTCACACTCTCTCACACTCTCTCACACACTCTCTCACACTCTCTCACACACTCTCTCACACACTCTCTCACACTCTCTCACACTCTCTCACACACTCTCTCACACTCTCTCACACACTCTCTCACACTCTCTCACACACTCTCTCACACTCTCTCACACTCTCTCTCACACTCTCTCACACTCTCTCACTCACACACACACACTCACTTTGTTTCCTTGGTGTCAGACTTGTCAGAAGTGATTTATGCTGATAGCAGAGGAATGAAGCTGCATACAGAAATAGCACTTGGTGTTCTTAATTAAGACACAAGTACACACTATAGAGGGATATCCTTTGTTCCTATTTCATGTCTGCAGTTTACAACCACTTTAAGTAATAGAAAATTCATATTTATTTGAATGTTCAATTGCCATTGCATTTTAAGATATAAAATGATTTTAATTTTGTTGTTCTAATACAAAGCTCTGCGGACTGAAGATGATTGTGTTTTGTTGTAGAACCTACTCCTTTTATAGATAAGCATTTTAATAAGTTTTTTTTTTTTTGTCTAGGTAACTCCTCTGGTCCTGTTGGTGAGAGGGAAAAAGAGACTAATGTTATTATTGATGGTTTAATCTTGAAGCAAGATTTCACCCTATCTGTAGTTTTGGATGGTGGCTCTCTTCTAGTTACTTATCCTTATGATAACCCAGTGCACACAGGTGAGTAAAGTAGCACTTATACAGTATGTTGTCACCTTGTCGCAACATTTGCATAGAGCTCACACTTGTTCACCTTTTTGTCAACTAGTCTATTTTTTATTTTTCTCAAGACTTAGTTCATACCATGTTTCCCCAAAAATAAGACAGTGTCTTATATTAATTTTAGGTAAAAAAAATGCACTAGGGCTTATTTTCAGGTAGGTCTTATTTTTATTGACTTTTATTTATTTTCATTCACTTGGTGACAACCCCTCCGACGATCCCCGCAGGATGGATCGGATCTGTGGATTGAGCATAATGAATCAGAGTCCGATCCATTATCCTCCCCAATCCGCAATTCCGATCCATCCAGCGGGGATCGTCAGCTTGCAATCTAACTAATCTCTAAACCAGGTCCACAAAAAGGTACGTTTTAAAGCAAGCCCCCCCTCTCTCTCTGCCCTCTTTCTCCCCCCCCCTCTCTCTCTGCCCTCTTTCTCCCCCCCTCTCTCTCTGCCCTCTTTCTCCCCCCCCCCTCTCTCTGCCCTCTTTCTCCCCCCCCCCTCTCTCTGCCCTCTTTCTCCCCCCCCCCCTCTCTCTCTGCCCTCTTTCTCCCCCCCCCTCTCTCTCTGCCCTCTTTCTCCCCCCCCCCCCTCTCTCTCTGCCCTCTTTCTCTGCCCTCTTTCTCCCCCCCCCCTCTCTCTCACTGCCCTCTTTCTCCCCCCCCCCCCACTGCCCTCTTCCTCCCCCCCCCCCCCCCACTGCCCTCTTCCTCCCCCCCCCCCCACTGCCCTCTTCCTCCCCTTCCCCTCGCTCTCCCCCCTACCTACTACATGAAACTGCAGTGCTGTCACCAGGGTCGGGGATTACATACTTACCTGCTGCATACTCTGCCCGCCCCTCCAGCTCTCCGACTTCCGCACCTATGGCAGGTATGTGGACCCGCCCCTCTGCTGAAACTTCGAGGACGAGAGGTGTCCGAAGTGCCTGCCTTACTCTCCGTCCCCTCATTGCCTGCTCATTTCAGAAGCGGCACATACAGGGACGGACTGAGCCTCTCATGGGGCCCTGCAGTGACCCCGGGTCCTCGGGCAGTGCCTCAATGGTCAGTCCGCCCCTGGTGGAGGTAGGTCTTATTTTCGGGGGACGGCTTATATTAGCGGTACTTCAAAAAGTACTGCTAGGTCTTACTTTCGGGGAAACATGGTACTAGCCTGCATGATAAAACACAGCTATTGGTGTGAGCTCTGTCAGGGAGCTTTATACAGTCAGGTCCATAAATATTGGGACATCGACACAATTCTAACATTTTTGGCTCTATACACCACCACAATGGATTTGAAATGAAACTAACAAGATGTGCTTTAACTGCAGACTGTCAGCTTTAATTTGAGGGTATTTACATCCAAATCAGGTGAATGGTGTAGGAATTACAACAGTTTGCATATGTGCCTCCTACTTGTTAAGGGACCAAAAGTAATGGGACAATTGGCTTCTCAGCTGTTCCATGGCCAGGTGTGTGTTATTCCCTCATTATCCCAATTACAATGAGCAGATAAAAGGTCCAGAGTTCATTTCAAGTGTGCTATTTGCATTTGGAATCTGTTGCTGTCAACTCTCAAGATGAGATCCAAAGAGCTGTCACTATCAGTGAAGCAAGCCATCATTAGGCTGAAAAAACAGAACACACCCATCAGAGAGATAGCAAAAACATTAGGCGTGGCAAAAACAATTGTTTGGAACATTCTTAAAAAAAAAGGAACGCACCGGTGAGCTCAGCAACACCAAAAGACCCGGAAGACCACGGAAAACAACTGTGGTGGATGACCAAAGAATTTTTTCCCTGTTGAAGAAAACACCCTTCACAACAGATGGCCAGATCAAGAACACTCTCCAGGAGGTAGGTGTATGTGTGTCAAAGTCAACAATCAAGAGAAGACTTCACCATAGTGAATACAGAGGGTTCACCACAAGATGGAAACCATTGGTGAGCCTCAAAAACAGGAAGGCCAGATTAGAGTTTGCCAAACGACATCTAAAAAAACCTTCACAGTTCTGGAACAACATCCTATGGACAGATGAGACCAAGATCAACTTGTACCAGAGTGATGCGAAGAGAAGAGTATGGAGAAGGAAAGGAACTGCTCATGATCCTAAGCATACCACCTTATCAGTGAAGCATGGTGGTGGTAGTGTCATGGCGTGGGCATGTATGGCTGCCAATGGAACTGGTTCTCTTGTATTTATTGATGATGTGACTGCTGACAAAAGCAGCAGGATGAATTCTGAAGTGTTTCGGGAATATTATCTGCTCATATTCAGCCAAATGCTTCAGAACTCATTGGATGCCGCTTCACAGTGCATATGGACAATGACCCAAAGCATACTGCAAAAGCAACCAAAGAGTTTTTTAAGGGAAAGAAGTGGAATGTTATGCAATGGCCAAGTCAATCACTTGACCTGAATCCAATTGAGCATGCATTTCACTTGCTGAAGACAAAACTGAAGGGAAAATGCCCCAAGAACAAGCAGGAACTGAAGACAGTTGCAGTAGAGGCCTGGCAGAGCATCACCAGGGATGAAACCCAGTGTCTGGTGATGTCCATGCGTTCCAGACTTCACGCTGTAATTGACTGCAAAGGATTTGCAACCAAGTATTTAAAAAGTGAAAGTTTGATTTATGATTATTATTCTGTCCCATTACTTTTGGTCCCTTAACAAGTGGGAGGCACATATGCAAACTGTTGTAATTCCTACACCGTTCACCTGATTTGGATGTAAATACCCTCAAATTAAAGCTGACCGTCTGCAGTTAAAGCACATCTTGTTTGTTTCATTTCAAATGCATTGTGGTGGTGTATAGAGTCAAAAATGTTAGAATTGTGTCGATGTCCCAATATTTATGGTCCTGACTGTACATAGTGACACTTAATTCATATATTCACACAGTAGTGTGGTGCATTGCGCTGCACTGTGGCGACATGCAGTGCCTTCCAGTGCACTGCAAAAAATGCAGGCAAACACATCGCCCATCACACAAGTGCGAACAATTGTGCCCTGGTGATGCCTTGCTTTTTATCTAGTACAGAAAAGCTCAGGTCACCACAGATAGTTTGAAGAACCCTAAAATTGGGCATAGTTTGTATATTTTCTTGTCAGGTTAGTTTGGTGAATCTTTTACAGATCTATCTTCCTTGTAAATTGTCAAGGCTGTTGTCTGTAACAGCAATTTACACTAGTGATCAAATTCTTCCAGGTGTTAAAATGATTGTACCTCTTAGATTTTTTTGGTTGATTTATTTTTCTTATTTATAAACAGAATTATTAATACTGCTGTTTATGTATTTTTATATAACAGTAGAGAACAAGGACACTCTGAAACATTTGGCTTCTGTCTATGCAAATAACCATCCTACAATACATCTGGGACATCCAGGATGCCCAAACAAGTCAGGTTGGTATTCAACAAGCATTTGTGTTCACCAAAAATTAGTTATGTGATGTTAATATTTATGGTTGTATATTTCTCTGGGTAGATGAGAATATTCCTGGAGGAGTGATTAGCGGAGCAGAATGGAGGGGACATCAAGGCAGCATGAAGGTAACCCACCATAAAAATATTGGCAAGAAATGTGAGTCATTCTCTACATATGTATTATTATCAGGGAGTTTTGAATCTTATTTCTACAGTGCAGGACTCTTCATAGAACATTGGTTATATGCAGGCTACCTTCCGATGATTGGACACTGGCACAAACCTTGCTAAGACCACCTCTAGAGTACACCCATATTACCCCCAACTACTCCGTGAGACCAGCTTTTTGCTAGTGTCCTTAGGGGCTGAATCTATTCTCTAGAGAAGTGTTACTTTTGTTTTCTTACCATTCTGGTTTTTTTATTCCTCTTAAACCTCTATTAAGATCTGACTGCTTACTACTAACGGCGTCCTAGCAGTTTCTGGATTTGGTACTCTTTTAGTGTGTACCTTGGGAACTACCCGGCCTGTTAATTTGTGTTTCAGACTCTTGGTCCTCTTTTAGGAGCTCACCTTGGTACGTAGTGAAATGTGTACAGTTAGCCACACTGTTTTACATAGGTCCAGGGTTGTGGTCCATTTCTATGGTTTCCAGACCCTGAGGACCACTTTGAGTATGACCGCCGTGATGAGTGATGCCTGGACCTTTAGTAGGCCCAGTATCTTAAGGTAAGACAGGGTGTATGGACATCAGTTCCTGGCTTTAAGTAACACAATCAGTGCGTAACACAATATGCATATATGGGAGGTATTTTGGAAACCCCTGCCATTTTTTTGTCCCTAATGTTTCTCAGTGCACCTTTGCTACACCATGTTCTGGTGTGAACTGGCCTTAAGACATGAAAATTCTTCTTCTCTCTGTACACAAGAGTATCACTATATATTATTTGTGTAAAGGATGTGACACCTATTTGTAAACCCCAACCGAGAATATACTGTAGGCTTGATCTTTATCAATAATTATATTTTTAGGTTTTATTTTAACTTTGAGACTTGTTGCTTTAACCTATTGTGTGTGTGTGTGTGTGTGTGTGTGTGTGTGTATATGTATATATATATATATATATATATATACAGTGGGGATCGAAAGTTTGGGCACCCCAGCTAAAAATTTGTATTAATGTGCATAAAGAAGCCAAGGAAAGATGGAAAAATCTCCAAAAGGCATCAAATTACAGATTAGACATTCTTATAATATGTCAACAAAACTTAGATTTTATTTCCATCATTTACACTTTCAAAATAACAGAAAACAAAAAAATGGCGTCTGCAAAGGTTTGGGCACCCTGCAGAGTTAATATCTTGTACTGCCCCCTTTGGCAAGTATCACAGCTTGTAAACGCTTTTTGTAGCCAGCCAAGAGTCTTTCAATTCTTGTTTGAGGTATCTTTGCCCATTCTTCCTTACAAAAGTCTTCCAGTTCTTTGAGATTTCTGGGCTGTCTGTCACGCACTGCTCTTTTAAGGTCTATCCATAGATTTTCAATTATGTTGAGGTCAGGATATTGTGAAGGCCATGGCAAAACCGTCAGTTTACGCCTCTTGATGTAATCCCCCATGGATTTTGAGGTGTGTTTAGGATCATTATCCATTTGTAGAAGCCATCCTCTCTTTAACTTCAGCTTTTTCACAGATGGCATCAAGTTACCATCCAAAATTTGCTGAAATTTTATTGAATCCATTTTTCATTCTACTCGTGAGATGTTCCCTGTGCCACTGGCTGCAACACAACCCCAAAGCATGATTGATCCAACCCCATGCTTAACAGTTGGACAGAGGTTCTTTTCATTAAATTCTGTGCCCCTTCTTCTCCAAACGTACCTTTGCTCATTCCGGCCAAAAAGTTCAATTTTAACCTCATCGGTCCACAGTTTCCAAAATGCATCAAGCTTGTCTATATGTTCATTTGCAAAGTTCAAACAATGATTTTTGTGGTGAGGATGTAGAAGAGGTTTTCTTCTGATGACTCTTCCATGAAGACCATATTTGTACAAGTATCTCTTTATAGTGGGATAGTGTACCACAACTCCAGTGTCTGCCAGATCTTTCTGGAGGGATCGTGCAGTCAAACGTGGGTTTTGAATTGTTTTTCTCACAATCCTGCAAGCTGTTCTGTCTGATATTTTTCTTGGTCTTCCAGATCTTGCTTTAACTTCCACTGTTCCTGATGACTGCCATTTCTTAATTACATTCCAACAGAGGATATTGATATATGAATGCTATCTTCTTATAGCCTTCTCCAGCTTTGTGAGCGTCAACTATTTTCAGTTTCAGTTTTCTAGACAACTGCTTAGAAGAACCCATGGTGCTGATTGTTGGGGCAAGGTCAGATGAGTCTGGGCATTTAAAACCTTTGAGATTGACATCACCTAGTCTTCCCAGACGATGATTGAGAACAATCCATGACACTGGCAGGTCTCAGCTTGGCAAAGGGGGCAGTGCATGCTATAAATTCTGCAGGGTGCCCAAACTTTTGCAGACGCCATTTTTTTGTTTTCTGTTATTTTGAAAGTGTAAATGATGGAAATAAAATCTAAGTTTTGTTGACATATTATAAGAATGTCTAATCTGTAATTTGATGCCTTTTTGGAGATTTTTCCATCTTTCCTTGGCTTCTTTATGCACATTAATACAAATTTTTAGCTGGGGTGCCCAAACTTTCGATCCCCACTGTATATATTTATTATTGTGAGGAATTAGCCCAGTAGCAGGTTGTGCTTGACTCCCTGGATGAGTCAGAGCACGGTGAAAGAGGCACAGCAGGATCTTGATGAATAAAATTGTGCTTTATTTACAAGGCAGGTGAACACACGGTGCATATATTCAAAAACAGCAAAACAAAAACTGAAAATAAAGCCTTGCCACACTAGGCTACGAACTACAAACACAGGTTCCTATCTAGCTGTCTGGATACAGCCTATCGCTGCTCAGACACAGAGGGGTTTATTTACTAAAGCTGGAGAGTCCAAAATCAGACTCCCTTCTGCATAGAAACCAATTAGCTTCCAGGTTTCATTGCCAAAGCTTCATTGAACAAGCTGAGGTTAGAAGCTGACTGGTTTCTATGCAGAAGGGAGTCTGATTTTGGACTCTCCAGCTTTAGTAAATAAACCTCAGAGTGTTCACACAGTCCAAAATCACACAGATTTACTCTCACCACAGTATAGTTTGGTTGCTTCTCAGTCTGTCCTGCACAGCAAACTGGTTCCAGGTTGGAGCATTCTCCTTAAGCAGCCTTAGAGATTTATAGAGCCCAGAGACCTTAACCTACTACAGCTGAGCTAATTACCCCAGTGAGCCAAAAAGGCTCACTACACAGCACAAGAGAAACAGTCTGTGTAAAGCATGAACCCGGGACAAATATATCTCCCATCCTGGACACATCCCTTTGTTCTTCCTGAACTCCTGTCACTATATATATATATATATATATATATAATATGCGCTTACTGCCAGTTGGTAGAGGGATAGTATTAAATTATGGACTGAAATGTCCTCATAGTTGGGATTTATCTGCATTCTATGTAGCACCCAAAATTTGGATGTATGTAGGTAGTGAATATTATACACTGCAGAGAAGCACAGCGTGCTTGTTTTAATTACAAGTAGAAACATTCAAGCAGCATGTCTTTCTCTGTATAAAAGAACACCAGTAAAGCTTATTTTGTCGCTAAAGACGCCCTGTTACGGAGTAAGAGCTTAACAAAATGTTAAATTAATGTATTTTTGCAGGATTTCAGTGTTACTCATGGTCATTGTCCAGAAATCACTGTGTACACTAGTTGCTGCTTGTTTCCTGGTGCTGGGCAGCTGAAGTCCCTCTGGACTGAGAACAAGAAATCCCTTCTGGCCATGCTAGTTGAGGTAAGATCTAAGCGCTAGGACTCAATGCATTAATTTCATTTTGCAGACTAAATATTTATGTACCTTCAAGTGATTCTAAAGGTTGTAATTAAAAACAATTATACCAAAATGTTATACTTACCTGCTCTTTGCAATGATTTTACACAGAACAGCCCCGATCTTCTTCATTTTAGTTCTCCCGCTGGCAGTCCTGGCTCCTCCCTCCAGCAGAGTGCCCACAATAGCAAGCCTGCTGCTATGGGGACACTTGAGCAGGCTTGCTCCCGAGCTGCCCTACTGTGAGTGGACATTGTCCATTCACACACAGAGCATGGCTTGGCCTTGCCTCCTACTCTCTCCTCATTGGCATACTGGCTATAATTGACAACTCCAGGAACCATTGGCTCTTGCTGCTGTGTGAGCCAATGAGGAGAAAGAGAACTAGGAGAGTCGCAGCTCTCATGCACGCGGCGGGAACTGCACCCAGAAGGTTTTTTTTAGCTTAATACATAGAATGCATTAAGGTAAAAAAACCTTCTACCTTTAGAACCACTTTCACTTACCTTATTGTATTTGGCTTTAAAAGTCAGCTACCCTCAAAACGGACATTTAAGTTGGTTGCTGGCAAGTTGTATCTCATGCTGTCTTCTGTTTCTTTGAGACTTCAGAGGTAAGATTTAAAGCATCCCTGTTACAATCATACCAACACAAATGGTTGGTGTCACACAGAAAGCTGCGTTTGGGAAAGGTCTTTGTTATAGTCTTAAAGTGACCCTGTCACTACTGGGTCACTCGTAAATAAAGCCCAGCCCGTAAAATATGGGAATGCCATCTATTTGCTGCTTACCGGCCTGCTACAGGTACTCAGCACAGCTGGTGGTGATTAATATCTGATTCCTTCCACTCGTACGTCCTGTAGTAAAATACAAGGTAGCTAGAGCAAATACAGGGTGTGGTAGGAGTAGCAGGCTTCGCACAGCCAGAAATGTTGAATTATTGCAACAAGCAGCAAAGCACCAGAGTTTCAACAAACTGGCCTGTTTATTGCCTGTTATTTCTTAGTCTGTGTTTTATTTACAACTGAGTCTGTGCTGAAGGGGGGCACTTTAAAGGGAAGGGGATAGGTGGTTTCCTACTGTACATAGTCTTCACTGAAATATCAGTTTTAGGTAGAGCTCTTTTTAACAGAATATGGTATAATTAATCACATAGTGTCTTTGTTTTGCCAGGCCTAGGACTCCGTGTATTATTGTGTTGACGTGTTTAAAGGGTATCTGAAGCCATTTTTTTTTTTTTCATTTAGTTCTAGTTTTATTTTTTTTTTTTTTTTTTTGAATATAGTGAAGAGGCTTTTTATTGCTGTCTGCTTCCCAACTGGGAAGAGTTAGCTTCTCTGTGTGTTCTAGTCACCATTGTCACTGGGATTGAGAAACTAAGAGTAAAAAAAAATTTTAAATTCTTACTGAAATTTGGTTACTTTGGAGTGTCTCCTCTCGCCTCCTGTTCTATCCTGAGACAGGAATCAGAAAAAACTCCCAAACGGGACACAAAGTAAATTTGATTGGTTGCTGTATAATTCCGTTTTGTATATCATGACTGTTTTTTGTTTAATAAACATTGCATTCAGTGTGCTTTTTTGAGTGCAGTAAACTTTAGGCTTTGGAATTTGGTCAGAACCTTATAATCTCAAAATTATTAACATTAGAAACATTTTCTGATACAAGTAAGACTGCAGCCACTGATGGGTTAAAAAAGAAGACAAAAGTAACTAGAGTAGGCAGTAACGTAAATGGAAATTGAGCGTGTAATAGAATCTTTGGATTTAAAGGTTTTCCATCAATAAATGATAGGGAAGTAATACAGCCAGCTCTGCTCCTGTTCACTTTGACAACAGGACTGTGAATCAGGCAAGGGTGTGTGTGCTGTGTATAGCTGTCAGTCTGTTTTTACACATCTTACATTTACTCTGTATTATGGGTTTATTCAGTTGTGTCTTTACTGGTCCATAGTGCATGTGTTTTTTTTATTTTATTGATTGATTTGTGTAATATTACGATATCATGAGGGCACTTATGTTTTACCTCTTTTATTTGTTTGATTTTAAGTACAATTCTTTTTTGTACAATGCTTGCTTGATCTCATGACAATGAACTTTCCACAGTTCTTGATTATCACATTCTGTACTATGTCTCCGAAATGGTAAACATTGCATTTGGTGCCAGCTCTGTCTAATACAGTGTGTTCAGTAATGAGGTGAAAGTCCTCACAATACATTTCCTGGTTCCAGGTACATAAAGGTGTGCATGGTATTGTAAAGGATGAGAAGGGAAAACCTGTCCCTAAAGCCACGATCATCTTCAATGAAGGAGTAAAAGTCTACACCAAAGAGGGAGGATACTTCCATGTTCTGCTTGCACCAGGTTACCATAATATTAATGCCATTGCAGAGGGCTATCAGCAGCAGAATACTCAGGTATGACTTTGCTCTAATACATTATATTATTAATATAGGACATTCAGATGTTGTCCATCTAAAATTATTGATTTTATATGTGGAGTCTAGTGGGCTAAAACACCTACTGGACCTTTTAACATCTGAGATTTTTGTTACTGGAATCTTGCCCTTTCCCAGCTCTATTCCTTGCATATTGAGTCTCTCACAGCTATAACAGGGATCTTCCTTCACACGCTTTAAAATAAAAACTAAGTTAATAGTATGGTGTTGCTATTCCCTATCAACTCCAGGGTCCCTACAATGAACTCCCTTTATTCTGCAAAAAACTGAAATATTTTTGGATGGACTGATACTTTCTGAAACAAAGATATATACAGTGCATATCGGTGTCTCCAAACAAATGCATGATGTTTTTTTTTTTTTTTTTTTTTTTTTTTTAAAATGGGCACATTATATATTTTTTTTTAATCTTGCTTTTGTCTTTGTCTAAAAAAAGTATTATGGGTATTGTTTGAAATAGTTGTCGCTGCAGTGGGCTTAATTCATAAAGCTGGTGTTGGTACACAGTGTTTTGCTGGCAGTGTACCACCTTTCCCCCGTGCTTTGCTGTGGTTTAGACAAAATAGGTACTGGGGGTACACTGAAGAGATTGTGGGAGTAAAATAAACACCATTGTTGGTTTCAACGGCACCAATAATAACCACCAGTATTGCTGTCATTGCCAGCATGTGCCAGGGCCAGTAGTAAACCCCAGCATGTGTAAGTACTATTATTATTATACAGGATTTTTATAGTGCCAACAGTTTGCTCAGCGCTGTACATTAGAATGGGAGACAGTACACGAGACAGTACAGTAACAATATGATTCAATACACAAGGGGTTCGAGGGCCCTGCTCCTTGGAGCTTACAATCTAGGAGGGAGAGGATAGTGGTACAGGAGGAAATAGCTGTGGGGGATGGAGTGGTAGGAAGAGTGGAGGTGTTCAGTAATTAGCTGAGGGCGGGGTAGGCTTCCCTGAAGAGATAGGTTTTCAGAGTGCGCCTAAAGGTGAGGAGAGTAGGTGATAGTCGGATGGATTGGGGTAGGGAGTTCCAGAGGATGGGGGAAGTCCTGGAGACGGGCATTGGAGGAGGAGACCAGGGAACTAGAGAGTAGGAGGTCTTGTGAGGAGCGGAGAGTACGTTTTGGGTGGTATTTGGATACCAGATCGGTGATGTAGTTTGGGGCAGTATTATGAACAGCTTTATAAGTCAATGTTTGCGTTTTGAATTTTATCAGTTGGGCAATCGGGAGCCAGTGGAGTTATTGGCAGAGAGGGGTGGCGGATACGGAGCTGTTAGTAAGGTGGATGAGTCTGGCCGCAGCATTCAAGATAGACTGAAGCGGGGATAGCCTGCGGTGAGGTAAGCCGATGAGGAAGGAGTTACAGTAGTCAAGGCGTGATATAATGAGGGAGTGAATGAGTTGGTTAGTGGTTTCCGGGATTAGTAACGGACATATTTTGGAGATGTTGCAGAGGTGAAGTCTACATGAGTTTGTTAGCAAATGAACCTGGGGCTGGAAGGACAGATTGGAGTCTAGGATGACACCTAGTATTCTGGCTTGAGGGGAGGGACTGATGGTGGTGGTGTTTGTCTTGATAGAGAAGTCAGGGGGGGAGGCACGGGCTGGGGGGAAAACTAGGAGCTCAGTTTTGGAAAGATTTAGTTTGAGGAAGTGGAGTGACATCCAATCCGATAGGTCGCTCAGTAGGCTTGTGATATGGGCGGAGACTGAAGGGGTGATATGAGGGGTAGAGAGATAGATTTGCGTGTCGTTGGCATAGAGATGGTAGTTGAAGCAGTGAGAGTGTATCAGTTGGCCAAGGGAGGAGGTGTAGATGGGGAAGAGAAGGGGCCCGAGGACAGAACCTTGAGGGACCCCACCAGAGAGGGGGAGTGAGGAGGAGGTGGCAGCGTTCTAGGTAACACTGAAGGAGCGCTGTGATAGATAAGAAGAGAGCCAGGAGAGAGCAGAGTCTCGGAGGCCAAGAGTGTAGTTTTTTTTTTTTTTGAGGAGGGGGTGGTCAACCGTGTCGAAAGCCGCAGAGAGGTTGAGGAGTAGGAGCACTGAGTAGTGGCCATTAGCTTTGGCGGTGAGTTTGAGTAGGGCAGTTTCGGTAGGGGGCGGAAATCTGACTGTAGGGGATCAATGAGGTTGTTGTCGGTGAGGAGGGAACTCAGGCGATTATGTGTAAGTATTAGCAGTAACCACCAGCATATGTTGGCTCACTGGCGAGGGAGAAGTTATTATTCTTGTATCTGTTTAAAAAAAGAAATGTTCCCACTGTGGATCTATCCGTGTCCTGCTTTAACAAAGTGACCACCATTCCAGTGGAAGATAAACCTAAGGATCCAACTGATAAGCAGTCGGACGCCCTCTTTCAAAACCTTGCTTTCCCTGGCAGGTCCTGCTCTTCATCCTGTCTTAGCTGTGACTTGACATTGCCAAACTCTGCCTGAATGGTCAAAGGCCCCTAAAAGGGATCTGGATCAGTTTAGCTTCTATCCCCCTCCTCATGTTATTGTCCTAACTGTCCTGTGTCACTGCCCAGATTAGCAGACCTCCCAGGTACTTGTCTCATGTATTTTGGATTAGGGTATCATTGCCCTAATTCCTTTTGCAGTACAGTTTCAGTGATTTACTTCAACCTGTTTAGAGCTCCTAAATCCATCTCCCCCTTCTTGCATCTCAAAGTACTGAATATCTTCATTCAAGCTCGGAACTTCTTTATGGAATCTACCAAGCCTGTCATCTGCAGTCTCCAGGGAGACTTCCTGGAGTCTTTGGACATCAAGGATGTGTTCTTGCATGCCCCCATTGCTCATTGCTTAGAGCACCTGGGTCTAGTTCTGAACACAACTCAGTATGACTTGTGTTACAGATGGGAGAAGTTTGATGTGGACCTTCTGGCCTCCAGTTTCCACAGCAAACTGGACAGGTTAATCTCCAGGTACAATGGAAGCACTGGATGCTCTCATGGCTCCATGGTATCAGTGCGCCCTGATCGGGTTCTTTCCTGCTTTGAAACTACTTCGTAGGCTTTGTCGGAGCCTGAGCGCATTCTGCAGATCCCCATTGATCTCTGTTGGCCCTGATGGATGTGATACTCTGTCCTGATAAAACTAGCAGACACTTCGTGGACTTTTTTAGACTACCCAGATCTTCTATCTCAAGGAAAAATCTACCATCCTGGTCTGCGCTGCAGGATCTAGATAGAGGGCATTCCAGTGATCTTCACTGCTTCAGATTGGCCAAGGCAGATGGTGGGGGGTTCAGCCTGATAACAGTTCTGGCAGACACAACATGAGCCCTGCTAAACTGACTTGATTTAATGACCCAAGGGTCAATCTGCTGTCCTGCTTCACAGTCGCTGGCTTTAACTACATGGCTGTCGAAGCCCAGGTTCTAAGGGATAAAGGCATCTCGGGTTCTGTGATTCCTGTTTGGATATATTACAGCTCCCTATATAGCAGCCTCATTTCTTATTTACATTAAGCCTTTTTTCTTTTTTTTTTTTTTTTAATAACAGACAGGTTTAAACATACTTGCCCTGAACCTCCTTTTCTCAGGTACCCCATCAGTGCTCCTATCTCCACCTTTTTCTGCGAGTGCCCCCAGAGCAACCCACTTGATCCTGAGCCGCGCTGCCTGTACCCATAGACACAGACAGCTTGGCTGGGCTCCACCCCTCCTTCCTGGTGACAGCAGTGGGGGGTGTGGGGCGAAACTGCTACCTAAATGTTTTTTACCTTAATGCAGGGAATGCATTAAGGTAAAAAATGTTAAGGCTTTAGAATCACTATAATGGGCGAAAAAGAGAAAATATATTGGTTTTTTTATTCAGTGTAAAGTTCTTTTCTTGGAGTCCATTGAAGGACTTTTTTTTAATTTTTTGCTGGTGTTCAGTCTCCCTTTAGGCAGCAGTATAACTTGAAGACTTAACCCTTCCTGTGTTCTTCAATAGACTCCAAGAAAAGGTTTTTAAAGTCCGTACAAAAATCTATTTTTTTTTTTGTTCGAATAAAGCAAGGATTCCACTTTATTTGTTCTTTTGTGTTCTTTCCAGGTTCATGTTCGACATGATGCAGCCAGCTCTGTTGAAATAATCTTTGTCATGGATAACCGTATTTTTGGACTGCCCCGAGAGCTGGTTGTCACTATTGCAGGTAGGATATTGTACCATATTTATTAAAAGTGTCAAAAGGTTACTCATCAATCACATACCTTGGTTATTAATAGCTTTAAGTCCACCCTATAGCAGAAATACTGCTACAGGACGGACTCCCTGCACAAAATCACGTGTATACATACACACGTGATTTTGCATTCCCGGGTAGGGGGTGTGCGCCGCCATTGGTGGCCTCAGCTGTCGATCATTGGGTCCCAGCCGGTGATTCCCCGCCACCACCCGGCAATCGCTGAGTATCACTGACATGGGAGAGACCTGTATATAATCAATACAGATCTCTCCCCTGTCAGCTCTTGCACACTGCTTTGTATGGCTCTGCATAGCAGTGACACCAAGTCAGTTCCCCCCAGTGTCAGAATGCCTGCCCCAGTCCCTCTATAAGTCACTGATTGCCACCATTATTAGTAAAAAATAATGCCAGTATAAATACCGCCATTTGTAGATTCTATAAATGTAAAGTTATTTTAACCCTTACCTGTAAAGTGATTCTAATCCTTAACCCTTGTGGCTAGGCAAGGTTTTTTCACTTTAATGTAGAGAAGGCATTAAGGTTAATGAACCTTAAGCATTTTAAGCACTTTAAATCAACTGGCTTAGAGGTTGCAGAAAAACACGGCTTTTTTACTATCTTATTAACCACCTCCCGTCTGGACCTTGGATCGGGACCCTACGCCCCGGTTCACATATATTCAATCGTGCGGGCCACGTTTTGCGTGTGCACAAGAGCCCATTCATTCAGTGTGGGCGGCGTAGAACTAATGGCACCCGCCCGTGGCTGCACGGGTTTTCGTGCGGATCCGCAGCGGCACCACCTGCACAGATGTGAAGCTAGCCTACATCAGGTTTGATCAATTTTCAAATATACATAAAAGTTGTAGACTCTACAACTTTCACACAGACTAAATAATATACACTGGTTTGGGTTATTTGTAGCAGAATACATTTGGCCTAAATTTATGGAAAAAAAGATTTATTTGCAAAATTTTATAACAGAAACTAAGAAAAACGTTTCTGTATTTTTTTTTTTTTGTTTACATAGCAAAAAAAAAAAAAAATAGCGATGAATAAATGCCAACAAAAAGACTTTCTAAAAGACTTATAAAAATTGCATATGGGTACAGTGTTGCATGACTGAGTAATTGACATTCAAAGTGTGACTGCTTTGAAAGCTTAAATATGCTCTGGACTGGAAGGGGATAAAAGTGTCCAGACCCGAAGTGGTTAAAAGAAATCTGTACTAAGAGAAATGTGAAGGATACTGTTGCTGATCTCCTTCTGAAAATGCTAGCTGCCTGGCTGTCTCTAGTGTCAATACATTTTAAACACAGACCAGGAACAAGCATGCAGACTAGCAAAGTGAAGGCAAAACTCCTGTTGTGCTTACTTGTTACTGGTAATGACTCAAAGTAGTGACACCATAAACTGCAATGCAACTATCATGTTTCTGAATAGCCTGTATATAGGGGTCCACTGTATAGGGATAACACGAGGTCCTCAAATAGGAGCCGTAACCACGATGCGATGCATACAGCACCGAGACGAGAACCGGAAGTGACGTAGGACGTGATGACGTGATGATGTCAGCACTAAGTGGGTAGTAATGTGTTTCAGAGCCTAGAGATGCGGCTTTGTCAAACCGTAGGGGGTTACAGCTCCTGTTTGCGTACCTCATCTCCCTTCTGCTATGCCTGGCATCGCTTCCCAGCCGCATTCTGCTTGATTGCTACAGCCGCTTCACTCTGCCTGCTCCCAGCTGCCTTCCTGATGAACTCTGCAAGTGACTTAAAGTGGAGCTCCACCCAAAAGGGGAAGTTCCACTTTAAGGACTGCTCCCCCGTTCCCCAATAAGGATTGGCACCTTTGGGGGCGGGGGGGGGGGGTAAGCGGGTACCCGAATTTGAAAGGTACCCACTTCTGGTCCGATCGCCTGGGTGATCGGAAGCGGAAGGTGTCCTTCCTCCCTCCCTGTAGTCTTTTGGGACAAGTGACAGGTCCCAGACAACTACATGACCATTCATGAAGCGCAGCGCTACTCGTGCATGTGCAGTGGGTACCCGGGTGTGAAGCCGCAAGCTATCACAGCCGGGTGCCAACACTGAAGCTGCCGGCCTCCTGGAATACAGGACGGCCGGTGAAACGAGCTGCGGAGAACACACCACGGGACCGAGGGACAGGTAAGTGGCTGTTTTTTAAAAGTCAGCAGCTACAGTTTTTGTAGCTACTGACTTTTATTTTTTGATAGGTTGAGTGGAACTACGCTTTAAGGCTGATTGATGTGCCTGCTAACCCCCACTTCTGTGAGTGAATTTTAACTCTGATTTTAATAAATGAATACACTTAGAAGGTGGCGTCTTCTGCTTTTTTGTCTGTACAGTTTACAGAGGCAGTCCAATACTCTGCTGGAGGAGATGCAAACATTGGATAGTGGACTTTTCACATTTGGACGCTTTACACTCTATAGTGACATTAGTCCCCTTGATTTTTAACCTCTCTACCTGCGCTACTGAGCTTTTTTTCCTTTTACCAGTTTGTTTTATTACATATCAATAATAAGAATAAAGTAACAGAATTTTAATTCAGTGTCAGCATATACAGCACATAAAGTTTTGCATAAGTTCAGTTGACATTTTCATTCTTACTTGGTATTACAGTAGAGCAAATCAGATGTAGCATCTATAAATTACCTGTTTAGTACAATACAGCCTATTCTGTTTACAGTATGTAGCGTCTTTTATACAGTCAGGTCCATAAATATTGGGACATCGACACAATTCTAACATTTTTGGTTCTATACACCACCACAATGGATTTGAAATGAAACAAACAAGATGTGCTTTAACTTCAGACTGTCAGCTTTAATTTGAGGGTATTTACATCCAAATCAGGTGAACGGTGTAGGAATTACAACAGTTTGCATATGTGCCTCCCACTTGTTAAGGGACCAAAAGTAATGGGACAATTGGCTTCTCAGCTGTTCCATGGCCATGTGTGTGGTATTCCCTCATTATCCCAATTACAATGAGCAGATAAAAGGTCCAGAGTTAATTTTGCATTTGGAATCTGTTGCTGTCAACTCTCAAGATGAGATCCAAAGACATGTCACTATCAGTGAAGCAAGCCATCATTAGGCTGAAAAAAACAAAACAAACCCATCAGAGAGATAGCAAAAACAAGTGTTTGGAACATTCTTAAAAAGAAGGAACGCACCGGTGAGCTCAGCAACACCAAAAGACCCAGGAGACCACGGAAAACAACTGTGGTGGAGGACCGAAGAATTCTTTCTCTGGTGAAGAAAACACCCTTCACAACAGTTGGCCAGATCAAGAACACTCTCCAGGAGGTAGGTGTATGTGTGTCAAAGTCAACAATCAAGAGAAGACTTCACCAGAGTGAATACAGAGGGTTCACCACAAGATGTAAACCATTGGTGAGCCTCAAAAACAGGAAGGCCAGATTAGAGTTTGCCAAACGACATCTAAAAAAGCCTTCACAGTTCTGGAACAACATCCTATGGACAGATGAGACCGAGATCAACTTGTACCAGAGTGATGGGAAAAGAAGAGTATGGAGAAGAAAAGGAACTGCTCATGATCCTAAGCATACCACCTCATCAGTGAAGCATGGTGGTGGTAGTGTCATGGCGTGGGCATGTATGGCTGCCAATGGAACTGGTTCTCTTGTATTTATTGATGATGTGACTGCTGACAAAAGCAGCAGGATGAATTCTGAAGTGTTTCGGGAATATTATCTGCTCATATTCAGCCAAATGCTTCAGAACTCATTGGACGCTTCACAGTGCAGATGGACAATGACCCAAAGCATACTGCAAATGCGACCAAAGAGTTTTTTAAGGGAAAGAAGTGGAATGTTATGCAATGGCCAAGTCAATCACCTGACCAGAATCCAATTGAGCATGCATTTCACTTGCTGAAGACAAAACTTAAGGGAAAATGCCCCAAGAACAAGCAGGAACTGAAGACAGTTGCAGTAGAGGCCTGGCAGAGCATCACCAGGGATGAAACCCAGCGCCTGGTGATGTCTATGCATTCCAGACTTCAGGCTGTAATTGACTGCAAATGATTTGCAACCAAGTATTAAAAAGTGAAAGTTTGATTTATGATTATTATTCTGTCCCATTACTTTTGGTCCCTTAACAAGTGGGAGGCACAAACGCAAACTGTTGTAATTCCTACACCATTCACCTGATTTGGATGTAAATACCCTCAAATTAAAGCTGACAGTCTGCAGTTAAAGCACATCTTGTTTGTTTCATTTCAAATCCATTGTGGTGGTGTATAGAGCCACAAATGTTAGAATTGTGTTGATGTCCCAATATTTATGGACCTGACTGTATGTGAACTAAGAAACCGGATGTGAATCATACATAATTCTGAACTGATTATGATTTCATGGCCTAACCTCCCAGCACTTCTATGAAAACAAGCAAATAGGATGGAGGATAAGCTCAGAATGACTTAAAGTGGTTGTAAAGGGCTATTTTTTAACTGCATTCTCACATCAAAAAATAAAATAAGATATAAAAAAAAAGTGGTTGTACAGGCTGAAGGTTTTTTACCTTTGTGTATTCTATGCATGAAGGTAAAAAACTATCAGTGTGCAGCTGCCCCCCTCCCATCAATACTTACCTGAGCCCAATCCCGATCCATCAATGCGCTCGAGAGCAACTGCTCTCCCTGGTCTCTCCCTCATCATTGGCTCCCACTGTTGTCGATCACAGCCAGTGAGGAGAGAGTAGGGAGTGGGGCATATAGTTCTACTCTAAGTTACAATGTGTGCCTTTTTCTTTGTTGAAGGTTATATTTTTTAACTGTTTGTTACCGGTTTTCAGGGGCCACAATGACAGCCTTGCTCCTTATGGCCTGCATTATCTGGTGTGTGTGCTCCATCAAGTCCAACAGACACAAGGACGGATTCCATCGGCTGCGGCAGCATAATGATGATTATGAAGATGAGATGCGCCTGATGTCTGCAGGATCCAAGAAATCCCTACTAAGCAATGAATTCCAGGATGAAACAGACACAGAGGAAGAGACATTGTACACCAGCAAACATTGAAACCACAAAATTGCCAGGACCAGTTGCACCAGGCAGGAGACCCAGTTCTCCCCTCTCTAGGCAAAAATTCCTGGTTTGGCTTCAGCAACTTCCTGATGTTCATACTTGCACATTTTGCCATTGATTTTCTTTGGAACTACATTTATGTTAAGTGTCCTTTTTATTTTATTTGATATTATTTTTGTGTGTTTGTGTGGATGAAGCCTATTGTCTGCTAGCAGAATAATGCGAAGATTTAAGGAGCCGAACAACATTGGATTGCAAGTGAAGCCTTACCTAGCGCACACTTTACTGCTCAGCGGCCATTATAGGTTAGTTAGGATCTATTGCAATATTTGGCGAGGTGCTTTACTGAGCCTTTGTACTTCTTTCTACTATGACATCCCCACAGCAGAACAATATGACTGTCTAGGTGAAAGTGATGTCATCTTTATTGTATTTGCTAACTAATTGGGATAATTTCTTGACCAATTTCTTTTTTTTTTTTTTTATTTAATTTTTTTTATCTTTTATGCCACAAAAGCATGAATGTTTCACATGAGAATACTAACATTCATAACAGTTGCTGAATGTCCTTTTAAAAAAAACCAAAAAGGTTGGGAACCTAGAGTTCTTTATTGTCTCTTCAGGACATGATAGTTATGAAGAGGTTACGGACATAAGGTACATCAGAACACCAGCTTTATCTATAGGCTGCTGAATTGTCAGCAGGCTTTCCCATTTACCATGACTTGCCATTTCCAGCAAGGTAACAAAAAGCACATTTGCCCAGAATCCTTTGCTTGCTGTGTTCATTTACTCACTGAAACATAGTAGGTATGTTTTTCATTACTGAAAGCCAAGCTAAATAATGCACTACTATTCCCTATGTGGGAATAAAATATTTCTGCCTATGTATAAGCGATAAATGAAGAGGCATCATATTTCTCATTAATGAGGATGAGGCCCCATGTTTGTAGTCCCTACATATTGTGGGTTTGATCAAGTTACCTATGTTTTAGATCTGCAATGTTTGTTTTTTTTTTTGTTTTTTTTAATTGTCTTTTTGTCATGTTTGTGACAAATGGTAAATCTTTGATCTTTGTTTCAGTTTGCTAAGATAGCTGCCAAATCCACTGCCTTATACTGTCCTATACATCTTGGACGGGATTCATCACTCCTGTCCCATGCAGTAATTATCCATACACTTTTTTCACTGATTGTACTGAAAATGCTATTGGCCTTTGAAATTTTATACCCATCTAAGAGATTGTTACAGGTAATTCTGTCCCTGGGTAAGGTGTTGTATATTGAGAACTGGTTGCTTTTGGGCATTCAGTATGGAGAGGAATAGTTATTTACATGCTGAAGCATGCTCTTCTAGTGATTTTTCACCAACTTGGTTTGTAAACAGACGTCTTATCTGATCAGTAAATATACTGATGTGATTAAAGGTTCTTTCCAGCAGCTCTGCTGTTCTTATTCAATGTTTGAGGCTTTAAGCTCTTGAATAACATGCACTTTTCGTATTGCTGATAAATGTTTTTAAGCAGCACATTAGGCAAAGATTTTATCAACAAATATCTGATCCTTATTCTGATTAAAGGGTAATTCTATTGACTAGTGTTCCATTTGTGTAGATTGAGGACAGATTTATGTCTTTTTCACCTTCATGTCTGTAGGTTTACTGATCTGCCTAGTTACTAATGTGCGGTCTTTCCAAGTCACTCTGGTTTATAGCACTCTACCTGCTATAGGTCTCCTGCCTTCTGTGGGCAGTTTTTGACATCCAGTGTGGAAAAGCTGCAGTGCGGAGCAGGTAGCTAAGCGAGCTTGTACACAGGACTTTACACCCAAGAAAATAGGGAAACCAAGGATAGCTTCTTGTATAATACTCAGCCGTTATTCACTGAATGCTTTCTGGTGACCTTCATTTTAACATGGACTTTTCAATAACATGAAAATGTTGTACTATATTTTTGTGCAGACATGTTGCACAAATATGTCAGTAAAAAGTACTGAATCTCCAGTTACTTACAATGACCTTTAATAAAATAATAGGAATATACGCTTAGACAGCCAGTGCTTAAAAACAGGAGCGTGGAAGTGTGAGATATTATCAAATACAGGGATCTGTACACTTGCTTCAGGATGTCTGCATCTGTGTCAGGCCAATACCAGCCAACTTTTTGATAGCAGGTTTTAGACCCAAAGTCAGTTTTTTGGGGGGGTTTCTGCTGGCCTTGACTTTACTGTGAACATTTCTTATTTTCTGTCCCTGTAAAGTCTGTCATCAGGACAGAAAGACCATACAATAACACCTGAAAGTTCTCACCCCTACCCCATTATACTAAGAAATAAAGTGTTTTCATGCTCTTTACCCTCACTGGAGAGAATTCACATTATTAACTATCCCAGTGGCACCCTGGGACCAGGACAAAAAAAATTAAGCAAACCTCCCTAGTAAGGTCATAGATGGCAATGAAACCTGACATGTTCGAACACTTCCCCACTTTATTCAAAGCTTCATATTTAAAAAAAAAAAAAAAAGCTATATTTTAGAATGAGCTGTGGATAGCTTTTTGAACAGCATAGAAAATATGGGGCTGGCTTTTTAATGTGTTAAACATTTGGCATGATGATGTTCTAACAACATAATTCACATTTCTCACTTATTTTTTAATCTTCTAAATCAAATTAACTAGCTTGTTTTTAGTATAACCACACTCTGATTTAGATTAATTAAAGTGTTACTAAACCCAGTACCCTGCATTCATTATATCTGGTTTCCCACAGTACAAACAACATGGACATGTTTAGTAAATATAAACTACTAAATACTTTTTCTCATCAGCAATTAGAGCAGTCTTGTGACTTCTATCAGTGTCCAGCAGAGCACTGGTTAAAGCTTATAGGAGGAGTTTTCATTCTCCTCTCACTGTCCTGTGAGACTGCAGTACCGTTGACCCTCTGTCTGGACAGCGCAGATTGGCCCTGTGCTGATCACATGCACTCTCCCAAAAAAAAAACAAAAAAAAAAAAACCTCTCTAGCAGTACACACTAAACTGGGCATGTGATTCTTGCCCCCAAGGCACTGCTCTATCAGGAGATAAGTCTGGGAGAGTGAAAGAAGGGGAGGATCAGAGAACACAGGATTAAACATCTTTTTACCACAATGCAGAGGATTAACCTCTTACGTTTCACTGTGAGTATAACAAGTATGCTTTACTGCAAATACAGATACTGTTGTGGGTTTAGCAACACTTAAAGGCTCGGTTCACACTGTGGTTGCGGGTGCAGGACAGGGTGTAAATCATACCTACCTACACCTGCAACTACCAATAGCCAAAACACGTTGCTCTTTTGTAGTCGTGTGGGGCTGCCATTCATTCTTAAGCATTCAAAAGCAGCCTGTAATCTCCCTGTGGTTGCATTTTTAAAAAGGTTCAGGGACCTTTTTCCTGCATTTCCCACAGGTATAACAGCCCATTCAAATGAATGGGTTGTTGTGGCTGCTCAAATGAGAGCCTTAGCAAATGGAATGGTGTGAATGTATTATAAATTTCAAATTTGTAAGACTGATGTTTTACTGCAAATCTGCTTGTCCTGTGATACCAGAGATCTCTCCTACCCCAAGACATAGTGGGGAGAAAACTACAGTACTGACATGTCCCACCGAACCTGTGTAGGGCAGGATGTAAAAATAAGGATGCACTTTCCCTGCTCTCTGCGTAAGCACAATGGCACGATATTTAGCTATTGTAAATTGAGACTGGATTTTATTTAAAATGGCATTTTTAGACTACAGAATAACTAGAGATTCAGTACAGTGTACTGTAATTCTTGTGCTATGTATGACAGCGTATTGTGATAAAAGAGACAGGCAAGCACCTTATTATATCAAAGTACCACTTTCAGTTGAAGTTTTGCAACATACACGCTAACCCGCTATTGTCTTGCCATGCCATACTGTATATACATCTTTAAAAGCATTTTGTTACAAATCAAAACACTTGTCTAAGATTCCTTTTAATGGAAACTTATTAATGCTATTCTGCTCTTACATTTTATATATTTGACAGTGAAAATTAAAAAAAAAAAAAAAAAAAAAAAGCAAGCTGAGGCCAAGCAGTATTAAGGGTTTCTCTCAATAAGGCACTCTGGATATGTATTTTCTGCCCTCCTGTATCGATATGTAATAACTCCTGAAGTGCCTTGTTGCAGCATATGAAGCATATGGCATTGGTCAGTACAATGCTGCAATACCTTAACATGAGGATGAATACAGTGACTCTATTGAAAGTGTTAATTATGCTTTAAAAACATTCATTACATTTAGTTGAAGTTTGGATGAAAACCTCAATACTGTTGTTAAATTGGTATAAAGATGATGGTATGTATTGCTTTTGTGCCTGTCAAGAGCAGCCCATTCTACATGATGTCTTTTATGTTTTCACTTGATTTTTATATTCTCATCCTTTTGTGGTAATAAATTCAGGATGCATATTTGTGTGAAAGACTCATGTAGCTTATTTTGTGCTTTATTTCTATTAGGCCTCATGCACACAGATGTTTACATACTTGGAATGGCACATACAGCTGTACATACATGTGAACGGTTGTGTGCGGCAGGCAGCTTGTAAATGCACTGGTTTTTGTATCAGTATTTTTCTGCACTTACAGCATATTTCCCCAGATGCGCAACTTTGTGTTCGGGAACAATACACCACATGCTCTGGTGAACACAGAAGCCATCCACATATACAAGCAGCTGGCCCCATACAGCTATTGCCAACTGTAAATGGCACTGTGGCTTCCCAGGCCAAAGAAAGCACTGGACAATTTACACTATGAGACTTGGCATATAAGACCTTAAAGCTGAACTATACTCGCCTCCAATCCTGAGATACGCTGCCCTGAACTCCCCGCCCGGCAGTTCACAACTTCAGGCGGCCGGTTTCCAGGTCCCGAACGGCGGCCATTGTCATTGGTCAAGCAGGGATGACGTCACTCCCGCGTATGCATGGAAGTTCCATCAAACTGCATTATCGAATTTGTACAGTGAGCTGCGCTTTTCGTTTTTTATTACCTAAAGTTCCAGTTTAATGTGAACCTGCACTTTTGTTGTAAATTATAGACGTTAGACCTTATTCACATCTGAGTGGTCCACTGTGGTGTATCAATACACCACAACAGACCAGAAAATGCACATGCATTATTCTTCCTGACTACTGGCAATATATACAAAGATACTTGTAGATATTGCAGGCTTTTTTGTTCTTTACATCCCTTTTTTTTTTTACCAGGATGCAGCTCTGAGGCCAGGGTTATATCACCAGTGCCTCAAAGAACAGGAAGTGAATCAACAGTAATTGTAAGCAAAAGATCTTTAACTTATGAATGTAAGATGATTTCATATCTGCATGCAGGAATACATACAGTTGCAAGAAAAAGTATGTGAACCCCTTGGGATTACGTGGAGTTTTGCATGAATTGGGCATAAAATGTGCTCTGAACGTCATCTAAGTCACAACAATAGAAGAACACAGTCTGCTGAACATAATACTACACAAACATTAGATGTTGCCATGGTTTAATTGCACATAACATGTAAACATTCATAGTGCAGGGAGGAAAAAGTATGTGAACCTTTGGACTTAACTGGTTGACCCTCCTTTGGCAGCAATAACCTCAACCAAACGTTTCCTGTAGTTGCAGATCACACCTGCACAACAATTTGGAGTAATTTTGGACCACTCCTCTTCACAAAACTATTTTAGTGTAGCAATATTCTTGGGATGTCTGGTGTGAATCGCTCTCTTAAGGTCATGCCACAACATTACAATCGGGTTGAGGTCAGGACTCTGACTGGGCCACTCCAGAAGGCGTATTCTGTGCTGTTGCAGCCATTGTTTTGTTGAATTACTTGTATGCTTTGGGTCATTGTCCTGTTGCATCACCCATCCTCTGCGGAGCTTCAGTTGGCAGACAGATGGTCGTACGTTTTCCTGCAAAATGTCTTCATAAACTCTGGAATTCATTTTCCCATCAATGACAACAATCCGTCCAGGCCCTGAGGCAGCAAAGCAGCCCCAAACCATGATGCTCCCTCCGCCATGTTGTACAGTGGGGATGAGGTTTTGATGTTGGTGTGCTCTGCCTTTTTTTTCTCCACACATAGTGTTTTGTGTTCTTCCCAAACAACTCAATCTTGGTTTCATCTGTCCACAGTATATTTTGCCAGTAGTGTTGTGCAACATCCAGGTGCTCTTTTGCAAACTTCAAACGTGCTGCAATATTCTTTTTGGATAGCAATGGCTTCCTCCGTGGTGTCCTTCCATGTACTCCATTCTCGTTTAATGTTTTCAAACAAAACTTCAACAAAAATGTTAGCATGTGCCAGAGATTTCTGTAGGTCTTTAGCTGACACTCTGGGATTCTTCTTTACCTCATGCAGCGTTCTGCGCTGTGCTCTTGCAGTCATTTTTACAGGACGACCATGCCTAGGGAGAGTAGCAACAGTGCTAAACTTTCTCCATTTGTAGACAGTCTTCCTTACCGTGGACACATGAACATCAAGGCTTTTGGAGATACTTTTGTAGCCCTTTCCAGCTTCATGCAAGTCAACAATTCTTGATCGTAGGTCTTCTGAGAGCTCTTTTCTGCGAGGCATGGTTCACATCAGACAGTGCTTCTTGAAACCAGTAAACCCAAAACAGGTGTGTGTTTTTTAAGGGCAGGACAGCTGTCAGCAACACATCCAATATCATCACACTGATTGGAGTCAAGGTTGGCTCACTCCTGGCTCCAATTAGCTCTGGGAGAAGTCATTAAGCTAGGGCCTCACATACTTTTTCCTCCCTGCACTGTGAATGTTTACATGTTATGTGCAATTAAACCATGGCAACATTTAATGTTTGTGTAGTATTATGTTCAGCAGACTGTGTTCTTCTATTGTTGTGACTTAGATGACGTTCAGAGCACATTTTATGCCCAATTCATGCAAAACTCCATGTAATCCCAAGGGGTTCACATACTTTTTCTTGCAACTGTATGAGATTTAATTTAAATTTGAATTCCAACCTTACCTTTAGTCGTGCACAAATGTACAGGTTCCTCTTCTGCAGAAAATCAGGCAGAGCTGGCCTCATTTCCTAGCTAGAGGACCTCCCAGCATCATCTAGCATTTTCAGCCTAACTGTCCCTGACCAGCACTGTGGTTACCCAGGAGATTCAGGTTATAAGATCCAGTATAAGATATTGTTTCTGACATGGTTTGTGGGTCTTTATTAAGATAGGTACACTGCTACTTTAAGACGGAAAGTGGTATTAAGCTCAAAAACAAACATTTATTATTTTGCAGCTTTCCAATTCTTAGATGTGATGTCTGCATTTCATTTTCTTTTTCAGGCTTTCCTGCAGTTAATTTCACCTGGAGATCAGCCAGTAAGATTGGCCAAACTCTCCTGCAAATTTTAGCAGTTTGAAGTGTTGAGACAAACCATTACTACTGACAGGGCTACTTACAATGGTCATCTTTAATTTGTTCATGTAAAACCTTTATTCGAAAAAAACTGTTGCTGTACTTGCAGTGTGAGCTGAAGTTTGGCTTCAGTTTGTTAGTGTTAAGTCTAAATCTGCTAACATACCTGAAACACTCCCCTCCCCCAGACTGACAATGCTGCTGTCCAAAGGTGCCCCTGTGCTCCATCATCCAGAGTGGGGGCACTTTAATACAGGAGGTGTGTTACCGGCCAGATCACTAGGTGAAAACAGGAAAGAAAGCCTAAAACAAAGTTAACTAATGAAGCCACGTCTAATTATTGGTACTCTACAATAGGTGAAAATTTGTACAGTGTGAGGCCAACTTTAGATGTAGCATAGTCCAATAAGCTGGCAAATTTGCTGTTTTGATTGCTGATTCATTCTATTAGTCTCAGAGCCTTTGTGAAATACTCACTATGGAGAAGCATGTGACCTCCTCCCAGGATACAGGCTCAGGCTTGAGTTGCCAAGCGGCAGGTTTGAACACTGTGACAAGAGAATAAGGACAACAACCCTGTGTAAAACTGTAGAGCAGAGTTTTCAATTTCATTGCGGGCCACATTTGCATTACAGTTGCCCTCAAAAGGGCCAGTTGTGTCTGTAAGACTGGATGTCCAGAGCACCCCACCCCCACTTACATCAGATGTCAAGAGCCCTCCTTCCCTTACATCACAGGGCACCATCCTTACCTTGCTGCCGGGAACAAGCTGGGAGTTGAGATGGGAAAGTGCAGGATCTTGAGGAGGACAAGAGGAGGCCTGGAGTCGGCTACTGAAGTCTGCTGAATTGTGAGACCAGGGGAGGTGGAGATGAGGGGGTGCTTTGGTTGCACAGAGAGGCGCAGGATCTGTAGGAGTACTGTCCTCTCTACTGCCGACTGCTGATAGAAGGAGGGAGCGGAGACAAGTGGGGTGCCACAGCTACAGGAGCGTTGCGAGGTCTGCAAGAAATGGCCTGGCGGGCCGGATTTGGCCTGAGAGACTTTGTTTGACACATGCTGTAGATCGAATGTACCTATGATGGCACTAGTATTTACAGCCCCAAACATACTGCAAAATATCCACATGTCACCAGCACACCATAGCAATTTAAAAGACAAACATTTATACTTAAAAACAAGAAGCTGGAAATGGTATAAGGGACATATACAAAATTACAATTGTTATTTATCGCTTTCAAATTCACAATACAAAAATTAACGAATAAACACTCCAAACCTAACAAAAAGTGGCCACACATTTTTTGGAACTTCTTGAGGGGCGACTCTTGGATTTGTGCACTACTACTAATTTTGACTGGACAGCACACCAAAGCAATATGACATTGTAGTATTAGCTTAGAATATAGACATTGCTGAAGCATGGCTGTATGGCTACCTTATCTCATCATATGCAAATTCCTACATTAGTGTGTCAGCAGGTGATCTTCATGCTATTCTGTCACTTCAGGCTTTGCTAAAAAAATCTTGTGCTAAGAAAGTAAGCTTATTTGGAGCTTTCATAATGGCTGATCTCTATGGGGATGTGCAAATCTTCAAAGACATTGAAGTGCTGATTAGCCACCTGAGTGAAAGGTGAACTTTCCATGCAGATTCTCTGCACTATATTAACTTGCTATAGGCTACTCTCCAGTTACATATTACCATCTGGAATGACCTTGATGTACAGTATATGCTACAGGTTTCAGCATATCATGTGCTTGTCACCTACAGTTGTGTTCAAAATAATAGCAGTGTGTTGAAAAAAGTGAATAAAGCTCAAAATCCTTCTAATAGCTTTTATTTCCATACACACAAATGCATTGGGAACACTACACATTCTATTCCAAATCAAAACATGAAGAAAAATATATCAAATTTGTGTTGTTCCTCTAAAAAAAAATGGAAGAAAAGTGAATATTAGACTGCTCAAAAAAATAGCAGTGTTTGTATTCTTTACAAACTCAAACATTCACTATATAAACTGAAAAATGTTTGAAGATTTTGCTTTCCTTTGAATCACTTAATGAATATTTAGTTGTATAAGCACTGTTTCTGAGAACTGCTGTACATCTGTGTTGCATGGAGTCAACCAACTTCTGGCACCTGTGAACAGGTATTCCAGCCCAGGATGATTGGACTACATTCCACAGTACTTCTCTATTTCTTGGTTTTGCCTCAGAAACTGCATTTTTGATGTCACCCCACAAGTTTTCTATTGGATAAAGATCCGGGGATTGGGCTGGCCACTCCATAACGTCAATCTTGTTGGTCTGGAACCAAGATGTTGCACGTTTACTGAAGTGTTTGGGGTCGTCTTGTTGGAACACCCATTTCAAGGGCATTTCCTCTTCAGCATAAGGCAGCATGACCTCTTCAAGTGTTCTGATGTATTCAAACTGATCCATGATCCCTGGTATGCGATAAATAGGCCCAACACCATAGTATGAGAAACATCCCCATATCATGATGCTTGCGCAACCATGCTTCACTGTCTTCACAGTGTACTGTGGCTTAAATTCAGTGTTTGGGGGTCATCTGACAAACTGTCTCCGGCCACTAGACCCAAAAAGAACAATCTTACTTTCATCAGTCCACAAAATGTTGCGCCATTTCTCTTTAGGCCAGTCAATGTGCTGTTTGGCAAATTGTAACCTCTTCAGCACGTCTTTTTTTCAACAGTGGGACTTTGCGGGGGCTTCTTGCAGATAGCTTGGCTTCACATAGGCGTCTTCTAATTGTAACAGTACTCACAGGTAACTTTAGACCTTCTTTGATCTTCCTGGAGCTGATTGTTGGCTGAGTCCTTGCCATTTTGGCTATTCTTCTATCCATTCGAATGGTAGTTTTTCGCTTTCTTCCACGTCTTTCAGGTTTTGGTTGCCATTTTAAAGCATTTGCGATCATTTTAGCTGAGCAGCCTATCATTTCCTGCACTTCTTTATATGTTTTCCCCTCTCCAATCCACTTTTTAATCAAGGTACGCTGTTCTTCTGAACAATGTCTAGAACGACCCATTTTCCTCAGAATTTCAGAGAGAAATGCACTGTACCCAGCATGTACAACATTTGCTGCCTTCCTTCCTTAAATGAGGGCAATAATTGCCACCTGTTTTTCAAAGAATGAATGACCTCACTAATAGAACTCCACACTGCTATTGTTTTGAACATGCCCCTTTCAATTAGTGATTCAATTACACAGAATCAGCAGTATGCTTGTCATGACTGTTGGGTCTGTTGGATTTCTATTACTCTACTACACCTGCTAGGAAATTATTTGCCATGTAGAAATATCATTTCTACCAAAAACAGTGATTGATCAGGTTAGTGATGTCTGACTGCTATTATTTTGAACACAACTGTATATGGTGGAGATCGAGCTAACAAAAGTCTCTCTTGCATCTCTTGTCCAATATCCCTGATAGTGGTGAAGGGATGTGTGAGGACCAGGGCCAATGTTGCAGGCACAGCCATCTGTTGGGTTGGAAGGACAGACCACTGTGGACTACCAGGAAAGAAGCAGATGCAGGAACATTGTAGCCCTCGATCAGAAGAGAGGAAAGAAGCCAGGACACAAGTAGAATGTTGTCAACAACTGGGCAGCAAGGTAAGCAATCAGAAGGCAGGGACAGTGTCAGGATACAGACCAAAGTCAACAATAGTTGGACAGCTTGTACAAGAACATAAGGCAGAGGCTACTGGCAGGATACAGAAAAAGGTCAGTTAATCGTTGGGCAGCAAAGTACTGAAACAGAAGGCAGGATGCAGAGTCTGAAACACAAGAAGCAGTCACAATGGGCAGACAAGAATTCAGAGATTGGACCTTCATGTGCTGAGGATAACAGTCACCGTACAATAATAGCTGGGAAGAGCACAGAGGCAGCACTTCTGAGAGTAGAAGTAGACTTGGACAGCAAAGAGAAAGGCAAGAAGGTGCTTCTAAGTGCAGCAATTTATTAAAAGATTTCACTCTCTACTCTCGCTGTACCGACCAGCAGCTGCAGGGAAAGATTGGAGGGCAGAGTCAAGATGGTCGCTGCTCCGGAACCACCGTGGAATGTGTGCCGTGCGTGTAGAACACACATACCAGAAGTGACATCAGGAAAGGGCTGGTGACGCATTTCGAAGCATGCATAAACATTATAATAATTAGTACCACACTATGAAGAAGTTTTCTGTTTGATCCCTTCCATATATGGGGTATTGAACTAACCCTGAAATATTGCCATGCCTGTGGAAAAGTGCATTTCACCTACCTTGGTATACACTTAGGTGCTCAACATTTTCTGGTGAGTTCAGTCCCAGGGGGGCACAGAGTGAAGTGATCATTGTGGTGGAACAACACAGACGGTTTTGTACTTTATTTGTTGCAGACAGTCAACATGAGAATTGTGGCACTTTTTTCTTGAATGCACTGAAAATTTGATAGAGACTTCTAGCACTTAATCATTTATTGGCATTCATAGATCACATGTTACAGTGTACATGCACAATTGTCATTTATTTATTTCAGGTACTTATATAGCGCCGTCAATTTACACAGTGCTTTACACATATATATTGTACATTCACATCAGTCCCTGACCCTCAAGGGGCGTACAATCTAAGGTCCCTAACTTACATTCATACCTACACATATTAGGGCCAATTTAGACAGGAGCCAATTAACCTACCAGCATGTCTTTGGAGTGTGGGACCGGAGTACCTGGAGGAAACCCACACAGGCACAGGGAGAACATGCAAACTCCAGGCAGGTGGTGCCGTGGCTGGGATTCAAACCAACGACCCTAGTGCTGCCAGGCGGAAATGCTAACCATTTAGCCACTGTGCTGCCTGTCCTGTTTACATGATTTGATATTGGGAAAGTTCAGCTTTTAAGTTTAATAATAATTGGTAGAAAATACTAAAAGAAGATACTGTATATTAGAAATAAAATCAAAAAGTGACCTGATAAGATGAAATAATATCTGGAAGATCTGTTAGAATTAAATACCCTGAATATATAAAGTATGGGTCCTAAAAGGACTGATCCTGTACTGCACTAAAAAATTAAAAAATATGTTAAAGTATAAAAACAGATATACCAGGAAAGGAGTGGATGAGATAAAACCAGAAAATGTACATTAGGAAACTGTACTAATACTACAGTATATAAAGAAAAGAGGGGAAGGCCAACATACTGTATCTCCTGTTTCAGATGACAAACAAAAAAAGTGAGTATCCTAAATGTCCCACAAAAAATAAAATGTTACAATAAATCAGAAGTGGACAGAGAACGGGTCAACTGTTGTTTAAAAAACAATTACTATTCCCACTTAATATAAAGGCCAAGAGGAATATTGGTCCTCAAATTCTAAATTGTCTTCAGTTTGGATTTTTCTCTTTTAGTAAAACTACCTCACTAGCATGGGTTATGCTTATCAATCCCCATAAATAGGGTGCCAGCAGGATTTTTGTTGTGAAAGGTGGCTTCGTTTTTGAGACACTTTGTCCCTTAACCACTTACAGTCCGGACACTTTCACCCCCTTCCAGTCAAGGCCGATTTTCAGCTTTCAGCACTAGCACACTTTGAGTGACAATTACTCAGTCATACAACATTGTACCCATGTGAAATTTTTATCCTTTTTTTGAGATAGAGCCTTCTTTTGGTGGTATTTGATCACCATTGGGTTTTTTTATTTTTGTTATATAAATGAAAAAATACTGAAAATTTTGAAAGAAAAAATCATTTTTTGCTTAGTTTTTGTTATAAAATTTTGCAAGTAGATAATTTTTCTTTAGAAATTTAGGCCAAAATGTATTCTGCTACATTTTTTTGGGTAAAAATAACCCAAACAGTTTATATTATTTATTTTGTGTGAAAGCTATGAAGTCCACAAACTATGGGCTATATATTTGAAAACTGATCAGCTGAGATCCTAAAATGCCGGACACTGCTATGGCATATGGCAGTGATCAGGATGCTGGTATGGGGTATGGTGGTGATCAGGACATTAGCATGAGGTATACCGGTGACCAGGACGCTGGCATAGCAGAACACTGTCATGGGGTACGGCAGTGATCAGAACACTGGTGTCAGGGCTCCCAGGTATGACCAGAGATGTGTGACTGACGCAGGGAAACGCAGACTTCAGATATGGGATAAACAATATAATTTATTAACACTAACCATACAAACATAAACGCAGTGCAATACTAAACATAATACAGTGCAAACAAACCAACCACCCACAGATAACAGTACATACAAGCAAGCGTCGTCAGGCAGGCCGGGTCAATATCAATTGGGCAGGTAGGTACAGGGGGAGCAAGTGGAGAATGGTCGGGGTCACAAGCCAGGGATCAGAACAGGTAGCAAGCAGCGTAGTAGAGAGGGTCAGGCAGAGGGATGGTCAGGGTCACAAGCCAGGGATCAGGACAGGTAGCAAGCAGCGTAGTACAGAGGGTCAGCAAAGGAACAGAAACAGGATGCAGGACAGATACAGGGCCCAGGACAAACACAACACCAAGGCAGAGTCTGTGGGTCTGGCCATCCCTTAAATACCCCAGCATAATCAGTTCCAGGTGTTAGCTGGCTGCAAAGTTGAGTCTCTGATTGCTGGGAGCACCCGCTGGCCAGCCCTGGTACTGCAGATCAAAAGGCAGGTGAGTCCCACCATTGCTGGCCAGTCCATTCCTGACAGTACCCCCCCCTCAAGGAGCGGCCTCAGGACGCTCCAAACAGTCCTAGCTGGGAAAAATGTTCCACCGCCCGGGTCTGGTAACTGGCGGGATATCAAAGACTGGCACACCTGGCAGGACTCCGGGCAGCGGTACACCAGGCAGAGGCACATCGGGCTGGACACCGGGCAGAGGCACATTGGGCTGGACTCCGGGCAGAGGCACACCGGGCTGGACTCCGGGCAGAGGCACACCGGGCAGAGGCACATCGGGCTGGACTCCGGGCAGAGGCACATCGGGCTGGACTCCGGGCAGAGGCACATCGGGCTGGACTCCGGGCAGAGGCACATCGGGCTGGACTCCGGGCAGATGCACATCGGATTACCGGGCGAAGCAGCAGGCAGCGGGTCACCGGGCGGAGCAGCAGGCACCGGGCCCCCGGGCGGAGCAGCAGGCACCGGGCCCCCGGGCGGAGCAGCAGGCACCGGGCCCCCGGGCGGGGCGACCGGCATCGGGCCCCCGGGCGGGGCGACCGGCATCGGGCCCCCGGGCGGGGCGACAGGCATCGGGCCCCCGGGCGGGGCGACCGGCATCGGGCCCCCGGGCGGAGCGGCGGGTGCCGGGCCCCCAGGAGGGGCGACAGGCATCGGGCCCCCAGGCGGGGCGACAGGCATCGGGCCCCCAGGCGGGGCGACAGGCATCGGGCCCCCAGGCGGGGCGACAGGTCTCGGGCCCTCAGGCGGGGCGGCGGGCGCCGGACCCCCAGGTGGAGCGACAGGTCTCGGGCCCTCAGGCGGAGCGGCGGGCGCCGGACCCCCAGGTGGAGCGACAGGTCTCGGGCCCTCAGGCGGAGCGGCGGGTGCCGGACCCCCAGGCGGAGCGACAGGTCTCGGGCCCCCAGGCGGAGCGACAGGTCTCGGGCCCCCAGGCGGAGCGGCGGGCGCCGGACCCCCAGGCGGAGCGACAGGTCTCGGGCCCCCAGGCGGAGCGACAGGTCTCGGACCCCCAGGCGGAGCGACAGGTCTCGGGCCCTCAGGCGGAGCGTCGGGCGCCGGACCCCCAGATGGAGCGACAGGTCTCGGGCCCTCAGGCGGAGCGGCGGACCCCCAGGTGGAGCGACAGGTCTCGGGCCCTCAGGCGGAGCGACAGGTCTCGGGCCCTCAGGCGGAGCGGCGGACCCCCAGGTGGAGCGACAGGTCTCGGGCCCCCAGGCGGAGCGACAGGTCTCGGGCCCCCAGGCGGAGCGGCGGGCGCCGGACCCCCAGGCGGAGCGGCAGGTCTCGGGCCCCCAGGCGGAGCGACAGGTCTCGGGCCCCCAGGCGGAGCGACAGGTCTCGGGCCCTCAGGCGGAGCGTCGGGCGCCGGACCCCCAGATGGAGCGACAGGTCTCGGGCCCTCAGGCGGAGCGGCGGACCCCCAGGTGGAGCGACAGGTCTCGGGCCCTCAGGCGGAGCGGCAGGCGCCGGACCCCCAGGTGGAGCGACAGGTCTCGGGCCCTCAGGCGGAGCGGCGGGCGCCGGACCCCCAGGCGGAGCGACAGGTCTCGGGCCCCCAGGCGGAGCGACAGGTCTCGGGCCCTCAGGCGGAGCGGCAGGCGCCGGACCCCCAGGTGGAGCGACAGGTCTCGGGCCCTCAGGCAGAGCGGCGGGCGCCGAGTCATCTGGCACGACAGTGGGCTCCGAGTCAACTGGCATGACCGCTGGCACTGGGTCAGACATTGGATCGTCTGGCTGGACAGCGGGCATCGGGTCACCCGGCATCAGGTCATTTGGCTCGACCGCGGGCACCGCATCATCTGGCAAGGCAGTGGGCTCCGAGTCAACTGGTATGACCGCGGGCACTGGGTCAGACATTGAATCGTCTGACTGGACAGCGGGCATCGGGTCACCAGGCATCAGGTCATTTGGCTCAACAGCGGGCACCGCGTCATCTGGCAAGGCAGTGGGCTCCGAGTCAACTGGTATGACCGCGGGCACTGGGTCAGACTTGGATCGTCTGACTGGACAGCGGGCATCGGGTCACCAGGCATCAGGTCATTTGGCTCAACAGCGGGCACCGCGTCATCTGGCAAGGCAGTGGGCTCCGAATCAACAGGCACGACAGTGGGCACCGGGTCATCAGGTACCGGATTGTCTGGCTCGACAGCGGGCACTGGGTCACCAGGCATCAGGTCATTTGGCTTGCCAGCGGGCACCGCGTCATCTGGCAAGGCAGTGGGCACCGGGTCACCAGGCATTGGATCGTCTGGCTCGACAGCGGGCATCGGGTCACCAGGTATGACAGCGGGCACTGGGTCACCAGGCATCAGGTCATTTGGCTCGCCAGCGGGCACCGCGTCATCTGGCAAGGCAGTGGGCACCGAGTCACCAGGTACGACAGCGGGCTCTGAGTCAATTGGCACGACAGCGAGCACCGGATCAGGTACCGGATCATCTGGATCAACAGCGGGCATCGAGTCAACTGGCCTAATAGGATCATCAGGCTGGATCAGTTCATCATGCTGGGTAGAGGCATCAGGCTGAATGCCGGCGTCCGGCTGAGTAGAGGCTTCAGGCCGAGTAGAGGCTTCAGGCCGAGTAGAGGCTTCAGGCCGAGTAGAGGCTTCAGGCCGAGTAGAGGCTTCAGGCTGAACCACGGAAGGCAGGTTCACCAGTTTGGATACTGGCAGGATGGTATTGGTTGGAAAGAATTTTCGCTTTTTTCTGGTTTTAACTACTGGAGCACTGCAAGTAAACGCAGGTCTGCAAACGAATGGAGCAGCTGGAGACAGAGAAGAACTGGAGGATGGAACAGGAGAGGGAGCAGTTGCTACAGAGGGCTTTTTTACAGGGTTAAAGGCAGGATAGGTGCAGCGAGTGGGAACAGGGTACTGACATGCGGTAGATAGCCAAGTATACTGGGCTGTAACTGGAGGAGCTGTTGGGAATACAGGAGAAGAGTTAGAAGCAGGACTGGGTTTTTGTAAGCTGACTGAGGCTGGGTGCAACAAAACTGTCCATGTCTGCAGTAGGGGTTGAACAAAGCTGAGCTTACGCAAAGCCTGTCTGGTCAATGACTGTACTGCGTTTATACAATCTCTTAGTGTCTGTGGTGAACATGCAGAATAACGCTCCAGAAAGTAACCCACATCATCCTCTAATAACCACACCAGGGACTCTACCTGGTCTGCACTAAATGGTGGCAAAAATTCATCCCTGCATTCGGGGGAACCAGATGAAACCAACTCTGCACAAACCTCAATCAAAGGCTGCACCTCAGAGAACTCTGTGCCCTGATCTACTAGAACATGAGCGAGCCGTATACATTCTAGCAGTTCATCCCGGGGATACTCCTTCAGGGTCTGATAAGCATACTCCCTGTCATCAAACACTAGCAGAGATAAATACTCAACCTCATCCAGATCCATCCTTCCCATCAACAAGCCAAGATGGCTTCCCTGTGCAGCCACTTCTGGTCAGGATTGGCCTTGGTGTAATGTCAGGGCTCCCAGGTATGACCAGAGATGTGTGACTGACGCAGGGAAACGCAGACTTCAGATATGGGATAAACAATATAATTTATTAACACTAACCATACAAACATAAACGCAGTGCAATACTAAACATAATACAGTGCAAACAAACCAACCACCCACAGATAACAGTACATACAAGCAAGCGTCGTCAGGCAGGCCGGGTCAATATCAATTGGGCAGGTAGGTACAGGGGGAGCAAGCGGAGAATGGTCGGGGTCACAAGCCAGGGATCAGAACAGGTAGCAAGCAGCGTAGTACAGAGGGTCAGGCAGAGGGATGGTCAGGGTCACAAGCCAGGGATCAGGACAGGTAGCAAGCAGCGTAGTACAGAGGGTCAGCAAAGGAACAGAAACAGGATGCAGGACAGATACAGGGCCCAGGACAAACACAACACCAAGGCAGAGTCTGTGGGTCTGGCCATCCCTTAAATACCCCAGCATAATCAGTTCCAGGTGTTAGCTGGCTGCAAAGTTGAGTCTCTGATTGCTGGGAGCACCCGCTGGCCAGCCCTGGTACTGCAGATCAAAAGGCAGGTGAGTCCCACCATTGCTGGCCAGTCCATTCCTGACAACTGGTATGGGTATGGCGGTTGATCAGAACGCTGGCATGGGGTATGGCAGTGATCAGAATGCTGGTATGGCATATGGGATGATCAGGATGCTTGTTTGGGTCATGGCAGTGATTAGGATGCTTGTATGGGGTATGGCGGTTATCAGGATGCTGGTATGGGGTATAGCAGTGATCAGGGAGCTGGTATGGTGTATGGCAGTGTTCAGGGTGCTGGTATGGCGTATGGCAGTGATCAGGGTGTTGCTTTGGGTTATGGCGGTGATCAGAACATTGGTATGGTGTATGGGGGTGTTTTGTACGCAATGGGACAGGTGACCGCGCCTCCCTGCATTATTTATTATTGTTATTGTGGGGCAGTGATCAGGGACAGGCTGCTGTACAATCACACTGCAAGATTGGTTCTCTCTGCTCTCACACTGAGAACAGAGAGAACCAATCTTTACTTTCAGTTTCAAGTGTTTACTATACGAGTGCTGTGATTGATCAGAGCAGTCACATGGTAAAACACCATGTGATTGCCTAAACATAGTGGTAATGTGATCCGCTGTGTCCGGGGGGGCACATCAATCACCGGGCTCTGGGGTGCGCACTCTGTGAGCTGCGCACGAGCCATCGATGCGAGCTGACGTACAGGAACGTTAGCCCGCATCGGCACTACTTCGTGCCTGCTGTCTGTGTACAGTGGGTGGGCAGGAAGAGGTTAAATCCTGTCTTAGTGCCGGTCCACGCTGATGCAGTGTGGAATTCGCAGTGATTTTTATGCGTTTCCCACACTGCATCACACTCCGTTCATGCTGATTAACCCCCCTGGCGGTATTCCCAAGTGTTGCTCGGGGTAAAGTTTCAGTACCACAAGCGGTAACCCCGAGCTACACTCGGGAATACCATGCGGAGCTGCTCCGGGATCCCTCGATCACTTACCTTGTCCTGCGCTCCCGCGATGTCCCTCCTGCAGTGTCCCCTGTAATATCCTCCGGCGGATGTCGGCATCTGTCATCTGGGTTCTGTCCCCTGCTGGCGTCGGGACGTACGGGGATGGAACTGGCGGGTAATTTGAAAATGACAAAAAGTGACATTCACTAAATACACTAAAATCACATAGTAAAACATTACTGTATCAAACCATTTCACATACATTTTGTCCCGAGTGCTTTGTCCTCTGCCCTGCCTGCATTTTTACTGTTCTTTCTGCCTGGAAATTGAGAAATGTCCATGGTGTCCAAAAAGCGTCCCATTAGGTCAAAAGTGGTTTTAGACCAGCTAGAGAACAGCGATAGTAAATCAGAACCACTTGCAGAATTGAGTGATAATGATTCGTGGGGAAATTCGCCATCAGACACTGAAAACGATTCTGCAACTTTGCTCAGTGATGTGCGAACTTGGCGCTATATTTCAAATTTCAGTGTTTTTGGTTTGGTTATATTATTGAATTAAATTTATTATTATTATTATTATATTATTATTTTTTATGATTATTTATTAAATTAGAATTTATGATTTCGTGTTTCATATTTTAACATACCCGGGATGTTTACTAGACTCTTGTTCGGACAGATTTCAGAGAGTTATTCCTAAGAATTACAGGCCTACAATAAAAAAAATACATATTTCCATGCAAAAAAATGTACCGCTTTGAGCACAGAAATATGGACATAATCAGACCGCTAGGGAGGTTAAATCAGCAGCAGAATCATAAATATGAACATAGAAAAACTCACATCCGGCCCATAGGAATGCAGCTATGGTATACAGGAATGTGAACACAAATTCCAAGATGGCCGCCGGCCTCCCTCGTGGCTCAGTAGTATCACTGGCTTGGCCCCTCCCTCCCCGAGACCTGACTTTTACTTTAAGGGTTCCTCTACGGTAAAAAGGTTCATAAAGTATAATCAGAATGAATGGAAGCCCCACACATCACGTAAGAGCAGTGTTATGTGGCTGTGGATGCGGGAACAGGTGCAATTCCTGCAGCTGCAGACTATGGGCAAGTGTGAACCTAGCTTTAGGGCCCTTTCACAGTAGAATGCAGCGTGGGAAAGCTGCATTCCTGTGTGGCTTCCCGAACTGCATTCCAGTTGCACTGCCCTTGCAATCTACTGCAGTAAGGCTTGGTTCACACGTCTGGTCTTTTTTTATGAACTGCCGGATTCGCACAGGTGTTCAGATATACTCCGATTCTAATGCTTTCCAATTCACATGCAGTTCCCAGTGTGAAAGTGTGAAAGGGCAAGTAGACCACTTGTGCTAAGGAACCTTTCTCAGCCATTATACATCCTGAGAAAGATAATTCAAAGGAATTTACGGGAACAAAACAAGAAAACCCCAAAGGCCTCAGAACACGAGATCCCCAGATTGATCAATGTGCTGCTATGTAAAAATCTGCTGATACTTGAAAGAGATTATTGATTATGTAAATCAACCAGTGTTCTACCCATAGTGCATGTCATACTCTCTTATCTCCTACTAATGAGGACTAATGATACAGGGAAGCTATTTGCAGCACATGCTAAATGCTGCCTGATGAGGAGTTAACAAGTATTTATTGTCTTGTGAATACTTGTTATCATTCATTGTATGCTGTAACTTTCTGCAATTAATTTACATTGCATTGCTGCAATGCAAAAGCTAAAAAGGAAGACGAAATATGAGTCAAGATCATGACATGTAAGTCTATCTTTTTGTTTTTCAATAAAATGTGTTTTCACACTTGTTTTTGTTTTTGTTTTTTTCATTTTTTTTTCTATTGACTATTAGAACAACTAGTTACATTTTTATTTGCTTTAAATTAATTTCAGTAGGTTTTTTAAATATGGTAAGTATGCTGCCATTAAAAGCAAATGATGTCTTTTCAATGATCATGTTTTAATTAACAGTGAAAAATTTACCTTAACAACTTCAAGTCCGGACACTTTTACCCCCTTCCAGTCCAGGCCAATTTTCAGTTTTCAGCGCTACTGCAAACATTGCAACACTGTACCCATATGAATTTTTTAGCATTTTTTTTGAGACAGATAAAACTTTATTTTGGTGGTATTTATTTACCACTGGGATTTTTTTTTTGCTATAGAAATGAAAAAGTCCAAACATTTTTTTAAAAAAGTGTTTTTCTTATAAAATTTTGCAAATAAATAATCTTTCTTCGTAAATCTTGGCCAAAATTTATTCAGTTATCTTTTTAGTAAAAAACAAATACCACAAATTAAAGGGTGTAAAAGCAATAATTTCTCCTCTCTGGCTGCATTCTTGCAGCCATTGAGAAATACTGAGTGGGCTGTGATTGGTCACAGCTTGTCACATGGTACAAGGCTGTTGTGGCTCTAATGAAGAGGTTGTGTCCTCGAAACGCGTTAGAAAGTTGGTCATCCAGGGTTCCATCTTATGTACTCAGATGATGTTTGGATCATACATCTTGTTCAGTTTGACATGCCTGTGTTTTTATGTCTATTGTGAGTATGATACTTACTTTGTTTCTTCAATAAATATTTTAAACGATAATGCACTAGGTCGATGCACCCTTTTCCTTTTTCTCCATTTACAAGGCTGTTGTGAATAGCCCTGTACCATGTGATCTCTGTGATCATTCACAGATTTCACACATAGTAAGCAATGATGTCAGAAGTGACATCTTGCTTACCACTCTTCATGTGATTACTGATTGGCCAATCAGTGATCACATGATCGGGACCTCACACAGAGGTGTTCCACTGTGTCCAGAGGATACAGCGGGCACCGGATCGCGGTGCTGTGCGCACAAGCAGGGAGGCCATTTATAAACGGCCACCCGCCCCTGCACTGCTCCCGTTGGGCCGTTTATATACATGGGCTGGAGGGGAAGTGGTTAAAGAGATCCTGTGATTTCTCTAAAACAATTCAAATGTCAGGCCCCTGCAATATGAGGTAATATACTCACCTCTGGGATGGCCTATGTCTCCTGTCTTCATTCTGTACCAGTGCTGTCATCTTCATCAAACTTTTCAGAATCTGACACTTCCAGGAGTGTGGGATTCTTGTGTCGCCCACTAGACACTATGATACCTTCAACCTACTCTTACATTGCTGCTGTGTCCTGAATGGAACCATAGCATGTGGCGAGGGGCACACCTTGAGTGCTGGACAGTGACTGAGCCTGCAGTTCTGGAATAGAGATAAGGTAGGCAAGGGCTACCAGAAAGGTATTACATTGTTCTTAGTCAGAAAAACCTCTTTGGTAGGCTTATGCAGGCCATAGACGGGTCCTTTATCAGCCGAATTTTTGTCCACACGAAAAATCGGCCGATATTCACGCCGTTAGTGGTGCAATGCTGTTGGGCGTTTTTGGTGGATCTTCTCGTTCCTTTTTATCGGTCATGTTGGAAAATCCACGAAAAACAGACGTTTTTCGTAGACATTGGTGGAAGCATTGGCAATGACGACGACTGATTTTTCGTTTATCGGCTGACAATTCGGCCGATAAACGACCCGTCTATGGCCAGCCTTACAGACTGGTGAAGTACAATCAATTTGAATGTGAACATGCAGGCAGGAGACAAGGCAAGAACAGATGCAAGAGAGATGACTTTATCTCTGTGCTGTTTCTAATAGAAATTGTCCATTTAGCAAGCTGAGGGTGTTTGAAGGTCCTGCTGTGTCAGCAGTAGAGCTCCTAGACCTGTCTAAACTGCCTGGCAGTAGGTGGTTGAATCACAAGTCTGGATCCAGTGAATTATTGACAGGTAAAACAATACCTTATGCATTACAACTGTGTATTTAGCTGTTAGCCTTGAATTCAGTTTTTTTTACGGAGTTGGCTAGTTCTGATAACCAGGAACACTTGGAAAAAAAACCCTTACTCACCCTGTTAAGGACAGACTCAATGAATTCCTCTAAGTAATGCCAGACCTTTTCCATTATAGAAGAGCAGTTTTAAAGTAAGATTTTCATTGACTCAGCAACTCAAGATCTTACAGTGTTTTGCATTTACACAAATAAATGGTGTAACAAGAAACATTTAACTCATTCAAAGAAACTGAACAAAAAGTAGGGTAACAAATCTACAGGAAAGCCTGTGATTAATACTTGCAAACACATATGCAGTAAAGCCAGCCTATCTTCTCGCTTTTTAAGGTCTCCTTCACATGGGCATACTATAGTGTACACCCATGCGAGGCCATGTTTGCCTGCACAGAGATGCACAGGTGTTCTATGCATCTCCATGCAGGCAGTCCCATTAATGCCTATTGGAATGCAGCAGCTGCATGACACAGCCACTGCTCCCAGTTTGACAGCTGTGTGGGTGCATGGCCCCATATGCACATTGTCTGCATTTAGGCTGTACACCTGCACTCGGACAGCTGTCAGATTGGGAGCAGCAGCTGTGTCCCAATAGACATCAATGGGGCTGCCTGCACAGGGTTGTACAGAACACCTGTGTAGGCAAACATGGCCCTCGCACTAAGTATCTAGCAAAGTAATAATTCATCTGACCACACAATAATAATTAACTAATTAACCACTAGCCTACAGGGCACTTATACCCCCTTCCTGCCCAGGCCAATTTCCAGCTTTTAGCGCTGTCACACTTTGAATGACAATTGCGCGGTGATGCAACACTGTAAACATATGACATTTTTATTATTTTTTTGTGACAGATAGAGCTTTATTTTGGTGGTATTTAATCACCTCCAGCTTTTTTATTTTTTTCTTAAACAAACCAAAAACCAATGAAAATTTAAAAAACAAAAAACATTTTATCATAGTTTTTGTTATAAAATGTTGTAAATAAGTGATTTTTCTATTTCACTGATATGCGCTAATGAGGCTGCAGTGATAGGCACTGATAGGCGGCACTGATGGGCACTGATGAGGCACTGGTAGGTGGCACTGATGGGCATTGACAGGCATCACTGATGGGCACTGAAAGACAGCACTCATATATGGCACTGATAGGCGGCACTGACTGGCACCGATAGGCGGCACTGACTGGCACCGATAGGCGGCACTGACTGGCAACGATAGGTGGCACTGACTGGCACCGATAGGCGGCACTGACTGACACTGTTAGGTGGCACTGACTGGCACTGTTAGGCGGCACTGATAGGCAGCACTGATGTGCACTGATAGGCAGCACTGATAGGTGGCACTGACTGGCATTGATAGGTGGCACTGATGGGTGACACCGAAAGGCAGCTCAGATGGGCACTGATATGTGTCATTGATTTGCACAGGTAGGCACTGATATGTGGCATTGATGGGCACTGGCTGGTGGCATGGATGAGCTCTGACAGCTGGCACTGATGGACACTGACAGGTGGCACTGTTGGGGCTACACTGATCATCAGGGCACACATTACACATGTCCCCTTTGAGGAATGCCGATTACCGACTCTCCTCTCCTCATGAGCTGTCAGCGTGACAGCTCGTGAGGAGAGAAATGCCGATAACCGACATTTCCCTATTTACATGCGATCAGCTGTGATTGGACACAGCTGATCACATGACCGAGCTGACATCTTCGGCTCTTTCCGTTGACTGGTGGTCCACTTTGTCCGAGGGACACTGCGCACCACCGATCGCCGCGCTACGCGCTCCCAGAGCCACGCATGCGCGGTTAGAATGGGACGACATCATATGACGTCCTCCCAGAACGAGAGAACCACCTTGAACCCATCATTTCACTATATGGTGGGCGGGAGGCGGTTAAAGGATGTATCTGTTCTAAGGGTGCACGGTTGTTTTGATGCTTCTAATTGAGTCTTGCCCCTTCCTCAACTCACATTTGGGATCCATTCACACAGGCATTCCGTTTTTTTCATCAGTTCAGTCATGTTTTTTCAAAGCAAAAACGGATACGTTTACATCTGCTTTTCATCAGTGTACATCATTTTTTTCATCAGTTTCTTGTTTGTTTCTCATCAGTTTCTTGTCATTTTCTTGTCACTTTCTCATCAGTTTTTGCATCAGTTTTTTACATCCTTTACCAATGCAAAAACAGATGCAAAAATGGACAATATGTCTGTTTACATCTCTTTTGTGTACGTTCCAGTTTTTTTTACAGAAGAAAAATAGGGTTTTCTTCCGTTCAAAGAAAATGGATGTTAATGGATGATCGTTCGTTTACATTCGCTAGTCCATAGAAATACATGGGTGTCTCTTTTTCATCCATAAGCGGACAGATGAAAAATAGACATACAGAATGCCCGTGTGAAAGGACCCTCCTCAGGTGTACTCACTTCCACTAGATGGTCTGCTGTGTTTCCTCACTTGCTGCTCTCCATGCGTTCCCCATTTCCTGTGTAGTCCAATCAATCTGAACTTTAGGAGACATGGTAGTGACAACCGGTATTATCTTTCAAAGTGCACCTTTTTCCACACCATGGATAGTAAAATATTTACATACAGTATTCTTAGAAAACAGTAAAATAGCTTTAACACAAGTCATCACTGACCTCTGAAGCTGCATCTACTGTAAAGTAATTCATGCTCAAAGACCATAACAGACTCTGAAGTTGGTTTCAGTCAGTTTCTAGCAATTTACAGCTCCTGTTGTTTATTTACATTAAAAAGCTATCAAGCTGTCAAGTCACTGCTGTAAGAGAAATTAAGGGAAAAGAAGCTGTGATTAGTCGGTTTCTCTTTGAATTTCTCCACTGTGCCTGCAGCTTATGCCTTCACTATCACCACCACCACCGTCACCACTGCCAGCATCACATTCAGATCCTTGAGAATAAAGAAGGTTTTGACTCTCTGGTTCACTTGTCTCCTCTCTTATATATCCCGTTCAATATTTGACTTAATTTAGGGTGAGACCTTTTGCAACAGAGGATCTGGTATGATCAACCACAGAAAGAGATGGACACTGAGCTTGCTAAATATGTGTGCATGCCCTAATGGGGTAAAGCAAGCAAAGTCTTGCTCTTTGTGAAAGTATCATAATCAGGTGTTCCTCCAGATCTAATAAATTAATTATATACCCAACAATCTAAGAAAACATTCAAGGATTATTGGACTTCTTGGAATGTTTGGAAAATGTCAAGAACATCTGCTGTATGTTATGCATGCCAGTCTGCTCTCAGCTAATGGTCATCCAGCATTGGTCCACCTTAGCACAATGTAAGTTTGCATATCTGCAAGGTCTGTAAGCCCTTGGGTCTAAGGCAGCAAGCTATTTTGTTAAGAAAAAATATTTTTTTTGAATAAGTGCCATTATGTACTAGATTCAGCAACAGGCTGTATGTAGGCAGAAGTCATTAATGGGTTGGCAAAGATGTAAGGCAAATGCAGAAGCAAGAGAATTCCAAAAGGAGAGTTGGAAACAGCAAGCCAGATCAATATTGGAGCACAGGTTGAACAGAGGCAACAGGTCAGTTCAGGATTCTGCCCAACACAGCTCACCATTGGTGCACTGTAAAGCTAAGCCTTAAAGTGGTTCTAAAGGCTTAAGAATTTTTTCTTCTTGTATTTTATGCATAAAGGTAATAAACCTGCTGTGTGCAGCAGCCCTCTACACCACCCCCCATCCTTACCTGAGCCCCCTCTGTTCTGGACACCCTCTGCTGTCTGGGGACTCTTTCTCCACATTGGCTGAGACAGCATCAGGAGCCCATTGGCTCCTGCTGCTGTCAATTACAGCCAGTGAGCCAATGAGGAGAGGGTGGGGCTGAGTCGCAGCTCTGTGTGTCTTATGGACGCACAGAGCAGCGGCTCGGAGAGGAGCATGCAGTGACACCCCCAGGGTAACCGGCTTTCCCTGGTGGCACTGCTTAAAGGGGGGGGGGGAGCCAGGAGCTTCATCAGGGACCAAAAAAGAACAGGATCAGGGTTGCTCTGTGCATAACCACTGCACAGATCAGATAAGTATAGACATGTTTGTTATTTCAAAGAAAAAAAAAAAGAAGCTTTGATGTCCTTTAAATAGTCAGTATGGCTCCCACACCAGATCTGAGAGTATATGCATACCTGGCTCACTTGCTATGATGATTTTGCAGAAATGTTACTAGAAGATTGCTTGGAATGCGTTGTTACAATGTTCTTGGAAGGTCTGATTCTGTAGTTTGTAGAAAGACCATAGCTTCCTAATGTTCTTCAGCACCCTCAGGCAAGCTGATGTAGCACCCTCTTAGTATAGGATGCTAAGCAAATTTAGTTTTTGGCAGTGATCATATACCATGGTTTGCTCATGGTTTCATAGGCTGAGTTTAATTGTTTCCCCCTGCCTTTGGGAGAAGCTTCCAGAGCTTTGGGCGGGAAATTCAAACAACTGGCCTGAATAGTTACCATACCCCGGCAAATCCATGGGGAGGTATGCCCAGAAGGTGGTCATGGTAAATAGCCTGAAGCCCTGGGTAACTGGTCTATTCCCTGTCAGGGATGGATCTGTGAGTTTCAGGTGACTGCTTGCCTTTGAGGCACCTCTGGACTGAAAGCTGGATTTCTTTTGCAAGGAATCTAGTCTGAGGTGGCTGCTCTAGGACCAGTAGATTGACTTCTATTCAACGACAGTCGCCACATATAGATCCAAATTCGGCCAATCCCTGCTGAACCAGCCGAATTTCAATCCAGTTATAGCCAGCTTAAAGTGGTCCTAAAGCCTGGATATTTTTTACCTTAATGCATTCTCTGCATTAAAATAAAAAAATATCCAAGTGTTTATATTGCCCCCTCACCCTCCTATCTCGTTCCAGTGCTGTGCTCATCTGCAGCAGAGCTCTCCTTTCTCTGTGCTCACAGAAATGGCAGTGGGAGCCATTGGCTCCTGCTACTGTCAATCGAAATTTGTGAGCAGAGAGTGAGGGCAAAGCTGTGCTGTGTGTGTCAATAGATGCACACAGCCTGCCTCGGGATAAAGCCTGCAGGTGTGCCCCCAAAGCAAGCCACTTGCTTTGGGAGCACACAAGAAGAGGAACCAAGAGAGGCAGTAGGGGACAAAGAAGAGAAGGTTCAGGGCTGCTCTGTGCAATTCAATTGCTAATTTGTTAGTAAAGATATTTCAGGGAGGTCCTACATGGCAACTGTCTTAAAAGTCTTCTTTTCTGTGAAGATGCTGGGTTTTAGAGCTTCGTTAGCATGTTAATCATTTTTCTAATCCTTGCATTTACTTTGTAACTCTTCTCAGACTAGATCAATTGGGAGTAGGAGTATAAGCAGGTGGCCTACTATATTGTATGTTAGTTATTTGGTTGCCAAGGTCAGGGGGAAAGGGTCAGTATTTTTGCTGCCTTTCCTGAGTATGTTTGCAGACTTTTCTCTGGGGTCCAGCCTCCCTTCCATGTGTTATAAAAGGGAAGAGGTTTGGGTCCCAAGGAGAAAGAAGATCGAGGACTGCACAGAGAACGGGAGCCTCGTTGTAGTCTACTGGGACCTGTGGAGTGCTGCATTACTGGGACACCCTTAGCAATGGACCTCTCCATTCAAGTTTCACCATTTATGGACATTTCTCTTAAGGACTGCTCCTGTGCAGGTACGCTGGGGCAGCCACAGTTAAGTGTAGTTAGGGAAAGAACGTTTATACATGTTGTCCAAGATTTCAGTAAAAGTCATTTCACCTGCTTTGTGCCTGGTCTGAAGTTATTCATGGGGATGCACGTTAGTCTTATGTACTGAAAAGTTTATTGTACTGAAATAACAACAAAAAGCAGGATATCTGTAACGGAAGACAATTTGGGTTGTGGCACCCTCTCACCAAGTCTATAGTCCTAACAGAGTGAAGAACGGTCTCTTGGTTGGGGGGCCCCCCTTGTCTCCTTGCTCCCTCTGAGAATGAAATGATGCTGGTTATGATTCCACGATTTGTCTGCCTACAGGGTCGACTTTCCTGCTTGTCAGCAACACCAGCAATCTGTAGTCCTTCCTTCCGGCTCTCTGATGCGACCCAATCCAGCCTGGGTCCTCTGAGTCCCGCGCCAGCATCCAGCACACGTCCTCATCCTCACATAATCTCTCTCCTCCCTCCAGGAAGTTCCCAGGCTTTTGATTATATAGGCTCCAACCCTTTTGTCAACTCCTCTGAGAAATGTGTTCTGCTTTCAGCCTGTCAGGACACAACAGTCCTATCTTCAGCATACAAATTCAACAATGCTTTGCTATACTCAAGTCTGTAATCTCTAAACTGTGAAATGCTGCCATCTTGTGGTTAATTAACATCCTACAAACAGTAACAGTGCAGTGTGTTACATACAGAATAGGTCAGTGGGGAACACTGAATGTACAGCTCAGCATACAAAATAGGTCAGTGGAGAGCACTGAATGTACAACAGCACAAAGAATAGATCAGTGGAGAGCACTGAATGTACAGCACGGCACAGCACACAGCATAGATAAGTGTAGAGCACTGAATGTACAGCACAGCACAAAGAATAGATCAGTGGAGAGCACTGAATGTACAACAGCACAAAGAATAGATCAGTGGAGAGCACTGAATGTACAGCACGGCACAGCACACAGCATAGATAAGTGTAGAGCACTGAATGTACAGCACAGCACAAAGAATAGATCAGTGGAGAGCACTGAATGTACAGTACAGCACACAGAATAGATCAGTGGAGAGCAATGAATTTACAGCACAGCACTTAGAATCAGGGGCGGACTGACCATTTGGAAACTCGGGCACTGCCCGAGGGCCCGAAGTCAGTAGGGGGCCCCATGAGATGCCCCTGGTACCTTTTTCATAGGCTTTTTTGAGTTTGGGCAAGGACACAGGGGCCCCATGATCCCCTATTGCCCGGGGGCCCCATGAGTTGTCAGTCCGCCCCTGCTTAGAATAGATCAGTGGGGAGCAATGAATGTACAAGACAGCAACTGAATAGGTCAGTAGGGAGCAATAAATGTACAGCACAGCTTGTCCTGAGCTAAAGTCCTCAGGTAGCTAGTACATTCTGTAGGCATGTAGATAGTTTAGCCCTCCACCTCACTGCATGCCAACCCATGCAGAGCAGCCAGGGCTGATCAATTGTATGAGCCTGCGGGCTTAGGGGAGACTCAGTGGCACCCTACTAAATTCTGGGAGAGAGACAAACACTGTAAGAGACACTCTAAGGCTACGTTCACACTAGCCTTGTGTGCAGGCGGCAGAGAGGCGTTTGGGAAGCGTTTTTACCGCTTCCCAAACGCCTCTGCCAATTCTGCACATTACAGCACATGGTGCTGTTCTAACGGGAGCGTTTGCGTCGCGTCGCGTTGCGTCGCGGCAAAACGGACGCCTCTGGACGAGTCAGGAGGCTTTGAAGCCTCCTATTCTCGTCTATGGTGCCGCTCCGCAAACGCCCGGCCGGCGTTTGCAGTGCGGTTGCGACGCGGTTGTGGGGCGTTTGCGGAGCGGTAACACCACTCAAACTGCATTATAGGCGTTTGTGGGGCGTTATTAACGCTCGGCAAACGCCTAGCAACCGCCGCTAAACCGCGCATGCGGCGTTTGCGGAGCGTTTGCCGAGCGTTAAAAAACGCTCCGCAAACGCCGGACCAACGCTTGCCAAACGCTATAGGGGCGTTTGGCAAGCGTTGGCAAAACAGCCTAGTGTGAACGAGCCCTAAGAGACATTCAGTAGCGGTGGCTGCAGAGGTCACTGAAGAAAAAGTTAATGGCTCAAGGCTCTTGTTGAAGCTGTGAGCATACTTTGACAAGTAGTTAAAGCAGAACTCCGCAGTCAGAACTTTTATTTTCCCATGCAGTGGGACTGTACCCACACTGCATAGGTTAAGTGCCGTTATGTCCAGGGGTTTAGGGAAAAGCTAAACATAGCCCATCCTTCCATCCTCCAGAAAAAATGCGCTCCCCCACATCCAGCGGTGGACTGTTCCTGCTGTCCTCACGTCTAGAGCTGGTCTATGGGTGTGATGACCTCAGGAACAGCCCGTTTAGGAGGAGCGGTGGGGACCAGTCTTGCACTTGGAGGATCAGCAGATTAGATAAGTATATCTTTGCTTTACAAGCCCTTAGACAAAAATGAGCATTTAACCCATGCAGTGTGTGCACAGTCCCACTGCATGGGAAAATAACAATTTTGCCTGGAATTTTTCTTTAAGCGATTTTTTGACTCGACATGTGATATTCCTAAATAGAACACAAACAGCAAGGGGTTAAACCATTCACTGCAACACAAACTAACTTAGCATTAGATATCCAGTACTTTAGTTGTCAGTGCATGGTATCATTCCTAGTCTTCTTGTAGATTTACCCAACTTAAGTGCTAAAGCTGAACTCTGCAAATATTGTTTTAATAGAAGAGTCATGTGGTTTCTTAACTGAATCTTGATGTACTTTCTTTGTGTATTTCTTACAGATCTGTGCAGTAATCCAGTGTGAAACGTTACTTCTGTGCAGCAGCTTCCTGTAATAAAAAACAATCACTGCTGTTCTTTCCTTGTGCAGGGTGACTGGTCTTGTATCCACCACCTCCTGTAGTTTTGTAGGTTCTCCCACATCTCTGCTGTCTGCACAGGCTATGTGCTGCATAGAAATGATGTAACTGCTACTTTTATAATGTAATAGCTGGGCTTGCAAAGACATTTGGTGCACACAAAGTGGATTTATGTCCTGCGTGGCTCATAAAGATTATATTTAAATAAAAGTTTTTGTCCTGGAGTTTGAGCTTTAATCTCATCATGCGTGTTACATTCTTACTGCACAACCTTCTTTAGATCTATCAATAACTATATTATGCCAGGGCCTGCTTTACTGGATAAAAATTAATTGGATAGTTTAGGTAGGTCCTAATATTATCCAAAACACCCTCTTTGTGCTAAAAAATGTGTAAAACCTTGTGACTGAAAAAAATAATAAATAAAAAAAAGAACAATATATGAAAAAAGACATCTAAAATAAAATCAGTACTGTTACTTAAACCATTAGACAGGCGGCTTCTGGCTTGGCTGAGGGTCTGCAGTTAGGCTTAACTGAGATCTAAGCTGGGTGAGTTTCTGGAGCTCTCCTATTCCTCCTCTCTCTCTCTTCTCTCCTCTTCTGCCCCAAGAGACAGAGCCCCCAGCACAGGGGTCCCCTCCAGATGACTGCACGCTGGACTCAGACTGCCATGCTTCAGAATGTTTTTTTGGTTGCTTCCTCACCTTCTGGGACTGCCTACCCAGGAATTGGTGGCAGTCCCATGACTACAGTATTCAGGTTGCAGCCTCTGTTCCTCCACCCACTATGGTCTGGAAACATCAAGTGAATTCTAGAAAGCAGGGGGAGGTAACAGAGTCACAGCCTTTGAAGCTCTGTACAGCTTCCTAAACAATTAACCCCTGCTTCTCCACCTACAGAGGAGGTAAACTAAATTTAATAAAGAAGAAAACAGGAGGCGCCATTCTAAGTGCAGTAGTAAATGCTGTATTTAATAATATAGGATTAAAAACACTCACAAGAGGCAATAGATAAACAAGCTCATCTGTGTAGGGGATATGACCACTCCTCTCCGTCCTGCAGGTACCGCCGGTCATGCCATGGATATAGGCTAAGATGGTATGGAGCCTGTAACCATTATGCGCAATAGAGACATGGAAAGCTGTACGCGACAGCCATCTTGTTAAGGTCTCAGCCATTTTGTTTTCATGAACAATCATCTTTCTCCTCTGCTCTTGAAATGGAATTTGTATCTATAAGTTGTAACGGACTTCAAAAAAGTCTCTTATCTTAAATAAAACACAAATAGAGGCCATCTCCAGAGCTGTAAACCACTAATTAGTCTTGGCAGGGTGTCTATTTTGCAAAGACACTTTCCTCTGCCCTATCGTAAAACAATAACTCAGTCAGCTGTCACACATGACCTATTAGACTATTAGAGCTCTAGGAATGCAGAGCGTGCCATAAAACATCTATTTCACATGTAACCATTTCACATTCAGTTCATAACATCCAACATGAACTGGGCTAATTAATATTATGTATATATTTGGATAGATCATTTCATGCCGAGCCAAACAAGGTCCTACATGACTATGTTAGCACATAGGAAAGGGGGGAAAGCAGTCTCTTCCCTCCTGGGTGACAAAGGTATGCTGTGTTTGGTATCCCTGGGTTTGAAATATAATTCTGAATATTAATTTGCCAGTTGCTAGAATACAACCTACACATACTGGAAGTTATTAATATTAGTATGAAATTGTGGTTGGGACTTGGTCATAAACATGGTGCCCTCCTAGAACCCATCTCCTAAACCGGGGTATTGGTCAGTTGTTCTCAGGCGACACTCCTTTAATATCATAGAAAAGGACTGACAGGCCTGGTGAAGGGAGCTCTCATTTGCCATCAACCAAGAAACATCTTAACGTTCTTGAGAGCCAAGGTAACATTTTTGCTTGGACAATTGGACTGTGTTATACCAGGACTTTGCACGTATTCTGCCTTCTTAACGCCTTTCTTTTATTTCTCTGTTGTTTTATTGTTCTCTTTATGTCTTTGTAACATCCTTTTCTGTAAATATTTTAATTGCACCGTTTTGACCGTTTTAGTAATAAACCCTTTTTCAAAAAGTGTTGAAACTGTCTCTAAAGCTTTTAATGCAAAGTAAAGAATCCCTGTCTCTTGAAGAGTGCTACTGTATGTAACAATCATCTGAATATACCTGTCTGTGGTGACAGTGTGTGTTGCTGACGCTTATGCTAAAATCAGTGTTATTGGTAGGATTTGTGAGTTTCCTCCTTCTTTTTAAAAAGGTGGTGGTGGCAGTGTGAAGGGTTAATTGCGTAATTAACCTAACCCAGTAACAATTGCTCTTAGGCTGCTGGCACATAGCTTGTGGTCCCGGGCGCTGGAAAAACTTTGTGCAGGGCGCAGCTGAGAGTGGCATTGTTACGCAAGTGACAGCGCGGTGCAAGATCAGCTGGTCCTTTGGTCACGAGTTGGTGAGAAGGGCAGGGGTTGGACACTGTGTCCCATCACAGAGCCCTTTGTGCAGTAGTTGAGATCTCCCTGATGTATTGGAGAACAGTAGAGCCGGTCCAACGGCGTCTAAACCAGGAAGAGTCTGTGCTAACCAGCGTGGAACACACCGGCGGAAATGACGTCACCGGAAGAGGCAGAGGGTCAGATGTGGAGTATACCAGGAACACAGGCAGAGGAAACAAGCCTCTAGCTCCTTCTACAGGCCTCTGCTGTTTTACGGCTGCCACTATCTTATGCTATTTTACACTTAGTGTCCCAGAGACTTTTCAAAGGTTATATCCATGGACATTATATGATATTTTTTTACCAGTGTTAATTTCTCGTGCCTGTCCCAGCATGGAATCATATGTCATGTGCCTTGCGAACATCTGACATTCTGTTTATTATCCATACTATTATTTTGGAATAACTTCACCTCTGTGCGCCAGAATTTCTTCCTTAAGGTAAACTAAATTTGCCTACACTCTATCATTCTAGGGGGTGCTGCATGATAAATGTATGCTTTTGGGTTCAATACCAGTTTAAGGTAGAACTTCACCTAAAAGGGGAAGTTCTGTTTTTCTGCCTCCTCCCACCACCAATCCCACCTTTGGACATTTTTTTGGGAGGGGTTGCAGGTGCCTAGTTTCGATAAGTACCTGCTTCCACTTCCACTCAGGACGCCTAGGAGATCTGAGCGGACATTCCCCATCACGTCACAGATTCCAGGAAGCTGAGGGACCATTCACAAAGCATGGTTATGAAGCTGCAAGAAGTCACACCCGGATTCCCAAAGTAAATACGCTGGTGCCGGTGGACCGGAAGCCTGATGAAGAACCAGCCCATATGAGGACAGCACTGGTTTCCTGGACAGGTAAGTGTCCTTATAATAAAAGTCAGCAGCTACAGTATTTGTAGCTGCTGACTTTTTTTTTTTTTTCGAGGGGGTTTCTGAAGTTCCTCTTTAAAGAGTAACTCCACTTTCATGGAAAAGAAATTGCAGATAAAAAAAAAATTAACATAGTATATACAATTGGTATACACGTCATATTATAAATGAACGTTAAAAATTATCTTTCCTTTTCAATCTGCAGCTCTACAATTTTCTGTAAAATGCAGTGCAATATGGCAACCTGGAAGTGTTCTGTACACTAATGGTATACAGAGAATCCCCCAGAAATTGAATTTCCTACTTTTGTGATTGGCTGGCGGATTGTCCCAGAAGTCTGCACTAACATGCAAGTCAGATTTTGGGCATCCCCTGCAATAAAAATTTCATTTTTGGTGGGATACTCCCAAAAGGAATGCAGACCCTTGTAAGTGCAGCAGCTGATTGATAATTATGAAATCACTCCTATTCATATTAATTTTGCACATTGACACACAAACAGCTACTTCTTCAGAATAAAAAAAGGTAAGAATCTGCAACAGGGGAGTACCTACAGGGGTCGCAATTGCAACCCAACTCCATGCTGCAGGGGGCCCGTGAATCCCTCCTGTAAGCCTGGATAGGAATCTTGGTGGGGCGGCTTTATATAGAGGAATCGATCTCTCCATTTTCCTCCTGCAGCCGCCAAATGCCTGCTTCTCCTCCTCTCTCTTCTGCAGGCATTCAGCGGCTTAAGGAGGAAAATGGAGAGATTGATTCATCTGTATGCAGCCTCCCCCACTGCTTCTCCTGTCCAGCTTCTTTCTGCTGTCCCCCCTGTGCTCTTTGCCTGCCCCCCCCCCCCATCCGACCCATCTTTCAGGATGGAGAGCGGGGAAGGGATCGGTAAATATGTAATTTCCCAGACCCTTCCTTTTCTGAATGGAGAGTCAGTGATCCGTACTGATCACTGACTCTGTTCATTCATAACTGAACCATAGTAAATTGTGTTTACTATGCTTCAGTTTGTGAATTAACGGGAAGCTTTGTGTAGCTGAAGCTGCAGAGAAGTAGATTGAGGGCTGTGTCATCAATCTCCTTTCTCTGTTCCAATGGTGAAACATCAGGGATCTTTTTAGGCCCTTGATATACCACCAAAGCTCCCAACTGGGATCCTAAAAAAAATTGTAAACAATAATAAAAAATAACATTTAAAAAAAATTAAAAAAATGGTAAAAAGTAATTAAAAAATAACAAAAATAAAAAAAACTACTGTTTCCAGAGGTGGAACTCCCAGGGTCACAAAGGTCACACTTGCAACTTGGCTCTGGCAGAAGGGCCCCACCTGGGAGTCATGGCACATGTCAGTGACACCAAGTCAGTTCCCACAATGTCAGAATGTTCGCCGCTGTCCTGCAAGCCTGCTATAAGTCGCTGATCTCCGCCATTACTAGAAATATTAATTTAAAAAAAAAAATCAAAATTTCCTCTATCTTTACCGACATTTGTAAACGCTATAATTTTCACGTAAACCAATTAATTTACACATATTGGGATTTTTTTACCAAAGACGTTGCAGAATACATTTTGACCTAAATTTATGATGAAATTAGATTTTTTTAAATTTTTTTACTGTATATGTTTTATAGCAAAAAGTCAAAAATACTGTTTTTTTCTGAAAATTGTCGGCCTTTTTTTTACAGCGTAAAAAAAATTAAAAACACACAGGCAATCAAATACTATTGAAAAAAGCTCAATTCGTGGGGAAAAAAGGACGTAAATGTCATTTTGGTGCAGCGTTGCATGACTGCGCAATTGTCATTTAAAATAACGCAGTGCTGTAATGCAAAAAATGGCCTGGTCAGGAAGGGAGGTAAATCCTCTGGAGGGCAAGTGGTTAAAATCCCTGCAATGTACATAGATCACCCAGAGGGGAATGTTTTTTTCTCAACAAAAGTGGAATTACTCTAGGATGCCTTAGGCTACATTATTGAGAAAACTGAGAGGCAGTTCAAGAAAAGTGTCACAAGGTGTCGCTGTGCTGCATCCCCTCAGCTGAGCTGTGCACTGTACGTCATAGGGTCTCTCTAGCTGCTTCCAGTCTCCTCTCTATCGCTGACTCGCCGGACTGGGTGACGTTGGACAACAAAGATGGCGGCGGGAAGCAGCAACTATTGGGAAGGTGAGGAGCGGTACGGAGGAGAGGCTGTGGCCGGTATACCGTGGAATGGCAGGCTGGTGGAGTGCGGCTGCTCGGTCCCGGCCTCTGGCCTCTCTCTGTAGATGGGAATGAGTGGAGAGGGAGCTGGAATGGGCCTGAATAGAACAGCTGAGGCAACCTGTGACTGTCTGCCCAGCTGGGGGAAGTGAGAGCTCCTGTGTGCCCCACCAGCCTCTGCCAAGGCCTGACAGGAGTGTGAGTGTCAGCTGTCCCTGGGGTTTGGTCTCTGGGAATGTACTGGTAGTTGGTGAACACAAACTCCATCAGATCCCTCTTTGTATGAATGATGAGAGGGATCTGTATTGATTACAGGTACTTCTATAGTGCTGACCATCTACACAGCACTATACGTAGTCACATCAGTCCCTGCCCTCCAGGAGCTCACAGTCTAATGTCCCTATCACACGTACTAGGGCCAGTACACACAGGAGCCGATTAACCTGCTGACATGTCTTTGGCGAGTGGGAGGAAACTGGAGTACCCGGAGGAAACCCGCACAGGGAGAACATGCAAACTCCATGCAGATGGTGTCCTGGCTGGTTTTGACTCGAGGATTCTGGTGCTGCAAGGCAGGAATACTGACTAATAAGCCACTGTGCTCTTTAGTACAGAAAGTAGCGGTCCTGGAATGCCCCTGGTTGTCGGAAACCCTACATTCCTGTTTGGCTGTTTCAGTTCTATATAAATGTGTATAAAGGTTCTCTGATCTTGTTACAGCACAGATATAAAGCGGAGCTAAACCCATCTATTTAAATCGTATGTATAGAAAATCAGCAAGCGCTTGAAAATCATACAGCAGCAAAATGCACTAAAAAGGAACCTGTGACCTTCAAAATAGCAAATGTAACAGGAGTGCAGCGCTATAAAATCATATAATACAAATGATAAAGTACATGAAGTGCATGTGAATCCAAGAATTATATGTGAATCCTAAAATATCAGATAAAATCTGTACGCATAGAATAAACTGATGTGTGATCTGTAAATGATAAATATCAATAAACAATAAATAAATGTCCCATATAAGTGCGAATAGTCTTTAAATGTGGAATAATTCTTGTGCTTAAAATGATGAATTCTGTATTCCAATAAAGGTAAAACTCATATGAGCAATGATTCGGTGAAGTGCGGAAGGTCCGGTGGCCATCTTTGATTTCAGCTGGTCAGTGATCTTTTCAGCAAGCTCTGCAATTGTTATGCTATCTCATGGATGACATGTCTTTTACCTAATAAATTACCTAAATGATACCACACTATGGGCACCCTTCTTTCTGGTTCTGTAATGAGCAATTAAATCCACAGAATCCCGGGTGACATCAGACTATAAGCAGCCCCAGTATCCAGAGGAGAGATTTCCTTACCAGGCTATACATCCATTCCACCTTAAAGGGGACCCCTGGCAGACTTCATCATAAATTATACATTGCGTATTTTAAATGCGCATCTGATGAGTGTGCATTTTTACTACCTTCCACACTTCACCGACTCATTGCTCATATGAGTTTTACCTGTATTGGAATACAGAATTCCTCGTTTTAAACACAAGAATTATTCCAAATTTAAAGACTATTTGCACTTATATGGGACATTTACTTATTGTTTATTGATATTATTTCCAGATCACTCATAAGTTTCTTTGATGTGTACCGATTTTATTTGATATCATTTTAAGATTCACATATAATTCTTGGATTCACATGCACTTGGCACCTTATGTAATTTATCATTTGTATTATATGATTTTATAGCACTGCACTCCTCTGTTACATATGCTATCAATTTAAATGTTTGCCAAAACAGTTACATTTAGGGCCAGTTCACACTACATGTAGTCCAGTGCATTTTTTTTTCTGCATCAAAAATGTATTGATAGTAGGTTTCATGGTTTCCAATAGCATAGTTCACACCAATGTGGTCCGTTCCAGTGCATTCCAGTTCCTGAAAAAAAAGTAGAGCATGCTGCATTTTTTCTGCAGTGAACTGTACTGGAACTCAGTAAAGTGCAGTAAAAACGCACCCGATCTTATTTGTAGAAAAAGGGAAAAAAATAAACTGAAACGCACTAAAAACACGCATACTGAAATTAATTTGGACTGCGTTTCTGTAGTGTGAACCGGCCCTTAAAGTGATTGTAAAGGTAATTTTTTTTTTTTTTTATTAAAATAATACACGTCATACTTGCTCTGTTGAATGGTTTTGCACAGAGCTGACCCAAACCTCCTCTTTTGGGGTCCCCCGCCGGTGCTGTCTGCTCCTTCTCTTTCTGCCCCCATAGCAAACTTCTTGCTATGGGGGCAGACGTATTTGAGCCGGGCCGTGTTTGTCTATTAACCACTTTCCCGATGCCTTATAGCAGAAATACTGCTACAGGGTGGCAGGGATGCGCAAAATCACATGTATATATACGTGATTTTGCATTTTCGGGTAGGGGCAGCTCGCCTCCATTGGTGGCATCACCTGGTGATCACTGGGTCCCCGACCCGTGATTCCCCGCCGCCACCCGATGATTGTCGTGTGTCTCCCACGGGGGAGAGACCTGTATGTAAACAATACAGATCTCACCCCTGTCAGCTCCTGCACACTACTTTGTATTGCTCTGCATAGCAAAGCAATGTGCTTACACAGTAAAACACAACACAGCACACAGTTAACCCTTTGCTCACCCCAGATGTTAACGCCTTCCTGCCCAGTGTCATTAGTACAGTGTCAGTGGTTTATATTAGCACTGATCACTGTATTGATGTCACTGGGGATGTTGGTGACAGTCAGTTCCCCCCCAGTGTTAGAATGCCTGCCGCAGTCCTGCTATTATCGCCGCCATTACTAGCATTATAAAAAAAAAAATTCCAGTATCTATACCGTCATTTGTAGATGCTATAACGTTCACGTAAACAAATTAATTTGCACGTATTGGGATTTTTGTTTTAGCAAAGACATGTAGCAGAATATATTTTGGCCTAAATATATGACGAAATTTGATTTTTTTTTTAATTTTACTGGACATGTTTAATAGCAAAAAGTCAATAATGTTTTTTTTTCTCAAAATTGTCTTTTTTTTTTTTTTTTTTATAGCGCAAAAAATAAAAAACGCACGTGTTCAAATACCACCAAAAGAAAGCTTTGTTTGTGGGAAAGAAAGGACATAAATTTAATTCCACGCAATTGTCAGTTAACCTCCCTGACGGTATTCCCGAGTGTAGCTCGGGGTAAAGTTTCAGTACCACAAGCGGTAACCCCGAGCTACACTCAGGCTTACCATGCGGCGCTGTCCGGGATCCCTCGATCACTTACCTTGTCCTGCGCTCCCGCGATGTCCCTCCTGCAGTGTCCCCGGCAATGTAATCCGGCGGATGCCGGCATCTGTCATCTGGGTTCCGTCCCCTGTGAGCGTCGGGACGTACGGGGAACGGAACGGCGGGAAATTAAAAAGTGACATTCACTAAATACACTAAAATCACATAGTATTCCATTACTGTATCAAACCATTTCACATACATTTTGTCCCGAGTGCTTTGTCCTGTGCCCTGCCTGCATTTTTACTGTTCTTTCTGCCTGGAAACTGAGAAATGTCCATGGCGTCCAAAAAGCGTCCCTTTAGGTCAAAAACGGTTTTAGACCAGCTAGAGAACAGCGATAATAAATCAGAACCACTTGCAGAATTGAGTGATAATGATTCGTGGGGAAATTCCTCATCAGACACTAAAAACTATTTTGCGACTTTGCTCAGTGATGTGCGAACTAGGCGCTATATTTCAAATTTCAGTGTTTTTGGTTTGATTATATTATTGAATTAAATTTATTATTATTGTATTATTTTTTATGATTATTTATTAAATTGTAATTTATGATTTTGTGTTTCAAGTTTTATCCTACCCGGGATGTTTATTAGACTCTTGTTCGGACAGATTTCAGTGAGTTATTCCTAAAAATTACAGGCCTACTATAAAAAAAATACATATTTCCATGCAAAAAAATGTACCGCTTTGAGCACAGAAATATGGACATAATCAGACCGCTAGGGAGGTTAAAGTAACGCTGCACCATATTGCAAAAAATGGCCTGGTCAGGAAGGGGGTAAATCCTCTGGAGGGCAAGTGGTTAAGGGTATTCTAATGCAGCGTTTCGGTGGTAATGATGTTTGAGGAGATTGTAGCCGTATTAGTGCATTTGCGATAGAAACAATTGAGTACTGTCCGTGATACTTTTTTTATTTGCACTAACATACAATTTTGAGGACAAGCTTTCGGGGAATGTCCCCTTCTTCAAGGTCTAAGCAGTACTACTCACAAAGTTAGCAGAATGTTAAAAGAGATGAAAGAAAAAAAAAAGAAAAAAGGAGGCTAGAGATAAGATGCAGTCAAAGCGAGGAAGGGGGGGATACTACACTCACACAGAGGGAGTCAAGCTACAGCTAATAGTCATCTTGAGAGAAAATATCACTGTTGATTTGTGTTTCCTTTGTGATTAGGTTGGTTAACTGCTTCTTTATGCGGCTATATGCAGTATCTTCCATTTTGTTTGAGTTGATTGTAGCCGTATTAGTGCATTTGCGACAGAAACAATTGAGTACTGTCCGTGATACTTTTTTGATTTGCACTAACATACAATTTTGAGGACATCTTATCTCTAGCCTCCTTTGTTTTTCTTTTTTTTTTTTTTCTTTTCTTTCATCTCTTCTAACATTCTGCCAACTTTGTGAGTAGTACTGCTTAGACCTTGAAGAAGGGGACATTCCCCGAAAGCTTGTCCTCAAAATTGTATGTTAGTGCAAATAAAAAAAAGTATCACGGACAGTACTCAATTGTTTCGGTGGTAATGATAAAATTGATATAATTAAGTAAACAGATTCAAAATCTTAATCCAAAGGATTAGATCCCAACTATTACCAACTATTACAACATATTGCACCTCAGGTAATAGAGCCAAGCAGCTTACCAGATGGATATGACCCTCAAATTATAGAGTTGTCATAAAGGCCTGATATCGCCATAGAAAGCCTGGCTCCACATCAGTCACCAAAAGTGTCCTCTCAGAACTTTGGCCAGATACCGTCACTCCAAAAGCAGTATTGAAAAGAACCCCTTTTGCCAAAAGATAGCATGATGATCCTTGATTTCTTCCTTCTGGTAATTTTCCTGCTCAGTTGTGGCCTGCTTGGGTGAGTTGGAAGACCGCAATCTTGATATCTGCATCTGTTTTTTACTTTAAAAACTTGTCTTAATTATATGGATTTTATCATTACCCATGGAGTGCTGCATTAGAATACCCTTTATGTTAATCAGGTTTATGCTGGCTGCTTTAGGGTGGTTTATCTAAGTGCAGTGAATACTTTTGTAGTTTTTGCATGTCTATTGACACACACAGTATTGCCCAACCCCCTGCTCACTGGACTTGATTGACAGCAGCAGGAGACAATGGCTTCCGATGTTGCCTATGAGGAGAGAGAGAAGCACTGCTGCTCTTGGACACAACTCTGGATCAAGATCAGGTCCAGGTAAGTATTTGAGGGGGCTGGGAGGAGATGAACATGGAAGGTTTTTCACCTTAAGAATAGGTTCACTTTTTAAAAAATAATAAATGAACATTTTTTGCAGGTGAAAAAAATGTACATTTATTTTTTTTTGTAAGGAGTTTGCAGAGCATCGCACCCATGATCAGCAGATCACAGGTGCAAGGTCAGGCTCCGTATGGGCAGGCAATTACTTAAGAGCAGGAAGATCAATGAACCACCAGAGTGCTCACCAGGGTCCTCGTAGTTTATTGAGAACTACAAGCTGTCAGCCACTTGTAGACTATTCTTTTACAGGAAATAATGAATGATGCGACCGTGTGGGTGGAGCCCCGCACGGCCAAGCTGTTTTCAATAGTGACAGCAGGTGCAGGGAGAAGATCCCCCGCCCGCTGCGACAGGAACGGGGGATCGAGGGGAGAAAGTGCAGATGCTGGAATATGTTACATGTTCCACCCTAAAAACAGATAGAACATGTAATATGTTCCAAAGGGGAACTAATCCTTTAATGTAGAGACTGTATTAGGGTAAAAAACCCCATAAAACTTTAGCCTTTAGAACCACTTTAAAGCAGAGCTAAACTCCACAATACGTATCTTTCCTTCAACCATCTAAGGTATCTCGCTGGTGCCTTTTACCCGGCCACGTCTAGGTGCCAGGCGGCAGCCATTTTCAGTGGCTGATGTGCAAAAATGCAAACTTGGCTGTGCTTGTGCAGCTTTTTGTGCATTCCCAAGCAAGCTGTGAGCAGGTAGGCAGGAATGTTTCTTTTATTGCTGAAGACATTTTCTCTTCTTCAATAAAGAGCCTGCCTGCTCGCAGTTGTTGAAAGCGAGACTTTAGTATCACTTTATTAGGCATGTCATGAATTATAACTGTCACAGTTGTTTGCTCTAAACTCAACAATGTAGCCATCAAATGGCTGGTGTCATAGCTGGCCAAATGCACAGCAGAATGGCTATTGCAGATAAAAATAAGGGGTTAAGATGGCATCTTCTTTGGCTGGAAAGGATTTGAGGGTGTAGTTCCACTGTAAGTTCACCTTTAGTAACATGTCAAATGTTACACTCATATTTAGGGTGTAACATGTTACTAACTGAGCAGATCCCTGCAACCCCCCCCCCCCCTTCCCCGAGTCCCTGTCCTGTTGTGATAGCGGGACAGTGAGCTTTCCCACGCACTTGCTGTTATAGTTTTTAAAAAAACGTGGCTGTGCTGGGCTCCGGCCACATCATTCATTCACAGAGTTCTCTGAATGGGAGATCTACAACTGCTATCAGCCATTGCGGCTGACAGCTTGTAGTTCCCAATCAACTACCAGAGCTCTGTTGAGCTCTCTAGGTAGTTCATTAATGTTTCTTGTCATTCAGTAACTCTCTGCCCATACGAGGTTTGGGCAGACACCTACACTGACAGTCTGCAGGATCCTGAGATTGCACCCACGATCTGCTGATGCTTTACAGATTCCTAATACAAATAATAATACATGCACATTTTTTACCTGCAATAAGGTGTGCGTTTATTATTTTTTTAAAAAAGAGGTGAACTTATCCTTTAAAGTGTAACTAAACTCACCACAAGGTCCCTTGCTGGTGCTGGCATCTTCTTCCTGACTTCTTCCAGATGCCTGTCTTTAGCCATCTTTATTGCCCAGTGTGGGATGATGCACTCCAGTGCATGCCCAGGAGTTTAGTCATCCTAATGCATAGGCACTGTGCCAGAATGTAAATTGAGCTGCACATACGCAGCACGGTATACATTCTAGAGAACACTGCGAGCAGGCAAGTAGGTTCATTTTATTTCAAGAGAGACATTATAGGTCTTTTCTGTAATAAAGAGCCTGCCTGCTCTTAGCCTACTGAGCTGTCAGCACTCCTGCAATACAGTTCTTCTGTAAAGGTGAACTAACACTTTAATGATAGTAACCACCCGTGCTGTAACCACCCATCAATGTCAAATACAAAATAACATCTGTAGAGTTCTTTTACAGGAATAGTTGACAAGAAACTTTTGTTAACAGCAGATTTTGAATCTTTGGGGTGCTGAGTTTTATTTTACAGTAAGACATGCACAATTATGTAAATCTATGTTCAAGGAGACACCCACCACCATCATTCCAGCATGCTGTGGCTAAGTTTAGAAATGATTAACAATTAATAGTCAGCCTTAAAGTGGACCTGAACTTCAAACATTAAGATTTTTTTTATCTCATCAGAAACTTCTAGATGTGGTAAAGTGTTTGTAAATGCAAAGCCAGTAAAACCAATGAAAGCTTGCCTGGCATCATCACTAAGGATTTCAACCTATTTTCTTTCATTAAAATTCTTTGCAATTATGTTTTTCTTGGAGCCATTATGTACAGTCACGTGACTGCTTGGTCCCCTCTTTTATTTGGAGGGCTGGAGACTGCATGAGAGACTTGGGAGCAATGTCTGTCACAGATGATTTGGTTTGCACGTAAATGGAAGGGGGTCTGCTATGCTAAGGGAGAGGTTTATGGGAAGGCTGGAGGAGTATTTAAACTAGGATTGAGGGGGGAGGGAGAATTAGATTATAACGGGGTAGACAGATCAGACAGGGGTCAGTACTTATTGGTGGCTGGAATGGGGAAAGAGGGGGGAAGACTATGGCAGATAAGCAGGTTCCCATGTTACAAACCACCAGTGGAATTGGTACCATTTGTATGAAAATAAAAAATCTGCAAAATACGTGTGAACAAGGTGTCAACAGATTAAAGTGTTTGTTCACCAATGCCAGAAGTCTGCCAAGCAAAATAGGTGAGTTGGAAGCTTTGGTGCATGAAGAGAACTATGATTTAATTGGTATTGCTGAATCTTGGCTTCATTCTTCACATGACTGGGCCATTAATATTCCTGGTTATGTTCTCTTTCGGAGAGACAGGGTAAATAGGAAAGGTGGTGGTGTCTGTCTCTGTAAGAAGTGATCTCAGAGTGAGTGTGAAAGATGACCTAGTTGATGGAGAGTGTGATGAGCCTGAAGTATTATGGGTGGAACTGCACGTGGGGGTGCGTACTACAAAGGTATTCATTGGAGTTTGTTATAGGCCTCCCAGAGTTAATGAGGAAGTGGAGACTCAGCTTCTTGCACAAATTGAAAGGGCTGCAAGGGCTGGGATAATAATAATAATGGGGGATTTTAACTACTTGGAAATTGACTGGAGTAATGGTACTGCAGGATCAGTTAAAGGGCAAAAATTTTTAAACCTACTACAGGACAATTTTATGGTATAGTTCATAGAAGCCACAGCTAGGAATGATGCTCTGCTGGACCTGGTAATCTCAAACCATGCAGAGCTTATTACAAATGTCCATATAAAAGAACATCTGGGTAGCAGTGACCATAAAATGATTTCATTTATTGCTAGCTGTAAACAGAAAGCACATACGAGAAAAATAAAACCGCTCAATTTTAAGAGAGCTAATTTTCCAAGTCTGAGAGCTGCTGTCCAAGACTTAGACTGGGAGGGAATATTGGCATCGATGAACACAACACAGAGATGGGAGTTCTTCAAAAAGACTGTATGTGAACACACTGCAAAATATATTCCCATGGGCAACAAGTTTAAAAGGCTAAAAACCAAACCTATGTGTATTATGACCAAAGTTAAAAAAGCTATAGATAATAAGAAAAGAGCTTTTATTAAATATAAAAATGAAGGAACGCTATCATCGTTTAAACATTACAAAGAATATAACAGAATATGCAAAAAGGAAATAAAGGCCGCAAAAATTGAAAACAAACGACAGATTGCAAAAGATAGCAGGACCAACCCCAAAAAATTCTTCAAATATATTAACAGTAAAAAGGTCCAGTCCGAGCATGTAGGTCCTTTACAAAATAATCTAGAGTGGGTGACTGGGGACAAAGAGAAGACAAATTTATTAAATACCTTCTTCAGCTCTATGTATACAAAGGAGCATGGGGGGAGCTCTTGTCCATAATGGGTATGGTATTGACTCCGCTCCAGATGATCCACATTGGCTCACAATTGATATGATACAAAAATATTTAGACAGTATGAAGGTGAATAAAGCACCTGGATCAGATGGCATACACCCACGGGTCCTTAAAATATTGAGCTCTGTCATTTCAAAGCCATTGTTTCTCATTTTTAGGGACTCTTTAATGACTGGCATAGTACCACTGGATTGGCGTAAGGCCAATGTGGTGCCAATATTTAAAAAGGGGTCAAAATCTTTACCAAGTAATTATAGACCTGTTAGTTTAACTTCTATAATTGGGAAGATACTGGAGAGTTTAATAAAAGACCACATAGACGAGTTCTTGCTGGAAAAAAATATTTTAAGCAACGGACAGCTTGGATTTATGAAAGACAAGTTGTCAAACAAATCTGATTTCTTTTTATGAGGAGGTGAGCAAAAACTTGTACAGAGGAGTGGCGGTGGACGTGGTATACTTGGATTTTGCAAAAGCGTTTGACACAGTTCCCCACACACGGCTAATGTGTAAGGTAAAGTCTATCGGCTTGGAAAAATCCGTATGTAAATGGATAGAAAACTGGCTAAAAGATCGTATTCAGAGAGTAGTGGTTAATGATTCATACTCTGAATGGTCTGGGGTTGTCAGTGGTGTACCCCAGGGTTCAGTGTTGGGACCCTTACTTTTTAATATATTTATAAACGATATAGGCTCTGGGATTAACAATGCCATTTCAGTCTTTGCAGATGACACCAAGCTGTGCAGTGGAATAACGTCCTCACAGGATGTCTCCAACTTACTAGCCGACCTCAATGCAGTTTAATTGGGCAACTATATGGCAAATGAAGTTTAATGTTGATAAATGTAAGGTGATGCACTTGGGGGGCTAAGAATATGCATGCATCATACATACTAGGGGGGGTACAACTGGGGGAATCAATGGTGGAGAAGGATCTGGGAGTTCTGGTAGATCATAAGCTTAATAATGGCATGCAATGCCAAGCTGCAGTTTCTAAAGGGAGCAAAATCCTCTCTTGTATTAAAAGAGGTATAGACTCCAGAGAGAGAGATATCATATTACCCCTGTACAAATCATTAGTAAGACCTCATCTGAAATTCGCAGTTCAGTTTAGGCTACCAATTCACAAAGAGAACATTGGGGAACTGGAGAAAGTACAGAGAAGGGCAACCAAACTGATACGAGGCATGGAGGAGCTCAGCTATGAGGACAAATTAGAGGAACTGAATTTATTCTCTCTTGAGAAGAGGAGATTAAGGGGGGATATGATCAATATGTATAAATACATCAGTGGTTCATATAGTGAACTCGGTGTAGAGTTATTCACCCTTAGGTCATCACAGAGCACAAGGGGGCACTCTTTACATCTGGAGGAAAAGAAATGTAATCTTCAAACACAGAAAGGTTTCTTCACAGTGAGAGCTGTGAAAATGTGGAATAGACTCCCTCAAGAGTTGGTTCTGGCCAGCTCAGTGGATTGCTTCAAAAAAGGCCTGGATTATTTCTTGGATACACAGAATATAACTGGATACTAACATTTATAGGTAAAGTTGATCCAGGTAATATCAGATTGCCTCTCGGGATCAGGAAGGAATTTTTTTTCCCTGCAGGAGCAAATTGGATCATGCTTTGCTGTTGTTTTTTTTTGCCTTCTTCTGGATCAACTGTGGGTATAGGATTATAACTTTTTTTTTTTAATGGTTGAACTGGATGGACATTTGTCTTTTTTTAGCCAGACTAACTATGTAACTATGTAGTGGTGAGGGATGGACTGTGTGACAGGAGAAGCCACTGTCAAACACCCTTATCTGTACCTGTTAGACTCTCTGCTGCCTATGTCACCAGCGGCACTGCCTGACAAGGTGGGTATGAGTGTTTGATGTGACAAATCACAGCAAGGCAGAGGTGGTGCCCAGCCACTTTAGTGAGGAGAGTAAGCAGTAGACATCTGGAGCATGTGTACACTGTAGAGGTTAGATGAATCCGCAAATCAATGTTACTGGCAGGATCCAAAAATAAAAAGTGCACCATGATATCCACTTATTGTATTTTTGGAAGGCTTCCTGAATCTTTAATTGTGACTAAGCAGTACTCTGATATTTTACCTTTTGTTTGGAAATCCTCCTGAAAATAGCAGTGCACTTCCTGGTATGTGAATGTGCCTAGACACTTTATAGCCTCATAGCTGTATATCTGCAGTGTGGGATCTAGGGCACTGCTGTCTCTTATTGCTAGTCTCATGAGGTTTGGTGAAGTCACTATTGTGCTGCTCCCTTTTTCCTTTGCTGGAGGCTCCGACATATGGAAGGAAAGATCTGCCCTATCTAGGCGGCTCACTCCAGGCAGAGATACAGTGCAGAAAAAGTCATGGTTAGAAGGTAACGCGGTAAAGATCAACTGTAGAGAGATGACTGGCAATACAGCTTTCAGAGTTTAGTTCATCCTTATAAGGCAAGTTTTTGTTTTTTGTTGTTTTTAAATAACAAATGTGTCATATTTACCTGCTCTGTGCAGTGGTTGTGCACAGAGCAGCCCCAACCATCCTCTTCTTAGGTCCCCTGCGGGCGCTCCTAGCCCCTCCCTCCTTCCGAGTGCCCCCATAGCAAGCAAATTGTTCTGGGGGCACCCAAGCAGGCTCGATCCTGAGCCACTGCCCTGTGTCTCCATTCACACACACAGCTGCGGCTCGGCCCTTCCCCTTCTCTCTCCTCATTGGTCCCTGGCTCGGCCAAAGAGTAGGGAGAGTCCCCAGAAAGCTGAGGCTGGCTCTCGTGCACATCGCTGGATCACGATGGGGCTCAAGTAAGTATTGGGGGGGCTGCTGCGCACAGTTTTTTTTCACATTTATGCACAGAATACATGAAGGTTCAAAAAAAAAATTTGAGCCTTTACAACCACTGTAAAGGATAAGTTCACCTTTGGGAACATTTTACATGTTCTACCTGTTTTAGGGTGGAACGTGTAACTGCTGCCCATCCCTCCCTCCCTGTGACAGCTCTTCCCACACGGCCGCGTCATTCATTCACAAAGTTCTATGAATGAATGAACTACAAGTACCAACATCCTTTGCCGATGTCTGCACCAACATCCTTTTCACATGTCTGTAGTTCTCATGAACTATCGCAGCCCTCTTGAGCGCTGTGGTAGTTCATTCAGTCTTCCTGTCAGTGTTAAACTGTCTGCTCCTACGAGGTACGAGCACACAGATTAACCGCTTGCCCACCACCCTATAGCAGAAGTACTGCTACGGGGCGGCAGGGCTGCGCAAAATCACGTATGTATACTTGATTTGCATTTTCGGGTAGGGATTGCGCGCCACAAAGACATGTAGCAGAATACATTTTGGCCTAAATTTATGAAGAAATCAAATTTTTCCAAAAAACATTTTTATTGGATATGTTTTATAGCAAAAGTCAAAAATAGTTATTTTTTTATTCACAATTGTTGGTCTCTTCTTGTTTATAGCGCAGAAAATAAAAACTGCAAAGGTGATCAAATACCACCGAAAGAAAGCTCCATTTGTGGAAAAAAAGGACATAAATTTAATTTATGTACAGCATTCCATGACCTCGCAATTGTCAGTTAAAGTATCGCAGTGCTGTATCGCAAAAAATGGCCTGATCAGGAAAGGAGGTAAATCCTCTGGAGGGCAAGTGGTTATACTGACAGGTTGATGGAGACCTGCATGGCACCAGCGATCTGCTGATCACTGGTTCGATGCTTTAGAGCAAGGGTTCTAAACTCAATTTCATCATGGGCCGCATCAGCATTATGGTTACCCTCATTGGGCCGGTTGTAAGACTAGATGTCCACCCCTCACCCCCCTATTATATCAGATGTCAAGAGTCCCCCACCCTCCCTTACATCACAGTGCACTCTCCTTAACCTATGCCGCTGCTGGGAAACAAAAAGTGCAGGGTCTTGAGGAGGACCCGAGGAGGGCGGGGGTCAGCTGCCAGAGTTTGCCAGATGCTGAGACCAGGAGAGGAAGAGAACAGGGAGTGCTGTGGATCTGTGGGAGGAGTTTTGTCCTCCTCTCTGCTACCAGCTGCTGAGACGAGGTGGGGGCAGAGACAATGGTGGGGTGCTGCAGCTGTAGGAGAGAGGTGCAAAGGCCACATAAAATTAGCTGGAGGGCCACATTTGGCCCACCGGCCTTGTGTTTGACACATGCCTAGTCAGTAGTAGTTTCTTTGTTATGAATATTTTATACCTGGGATCAAATGAGCTTGTTACCTGACCTGTGTTAAGTTTGAAGCATGATGTTGTTTATGAAATGTATTGTTTGCCATAGGAAACAACTATGTGTTCTTTTTTTCCTTTTCCATGCATGAATGCTGTGTTCTGTTCCTGAGATACAAAGCCTTTCTCTCACTGTTGGTGCTGAATGACTGGGAAATGCCTCCCATTGTATTCTGGCCTCAGCAGACATGAAAGACAAAATGTAATAGGCTCTTGACTGGTTTCCCATTTGATGAGATATGTCTGTGAAGGTTCTAATTTATCATGTTTTAGCTAGCAGTAGTCAGATGCAACTGTTCTTCTCTAATGTTGAAGTATTACAGAATAAGTCCTGTTCAATATAACAAACTACCACTAGCAACTTTAGTGACATGTACTCAGACTCCTGGGCCAGGTGCTTGGAAACTGCAATTTCTTAGCTACGGAAAGAGCACTTTTGTGTGCAGATATGCCTTGGTGATCCCCGCAATGGCCAATGGCCACCTGGTTCAGGTATTGCCTACCATATCCCACTGTGTGCACTCTTTATTTCTGCTGCGGTTCTGCTTTAACCCTTCATTGTAGTCAGAGTTTACGCTAAATACACATTTGGTAGGAATACATTTTGAAGCATTTGCGATTCTGTTCAGACATTCTAGCAGTTCATTTACCTGTGCCTCACTGCATAGAAAGATTTGACATCACTGCTTGCAACTTCCTGTGGAACCTGTTTTCTACAGTTACAACAGTTTTTGCCACAAGACAACAAAAGAATAGAGGTCACCAGCTGTGGTGTTCCCTCATGTACTTGGGTGGGTGCATTTGTTGATAATCTGGAGACATAGCCGAGTGGACGGAAATTTGACAGCCTGGGATATTCTATATAAGTTTAATGTACTTTAATGACAAAATCGTGTCTGGTCTGCATTAAAAATCCTGCCTGTGTGTGTTTGTTTTTTTTAAAGTTAAGATATCACATCTAAGAATTAATAAACTGCAATATAATATGTTTTTGGATTTAATATCACTTTAATGTTACTGTGCTGCAGTCACAAAAACTGTTTAGTCTGTGGATATGTAATTTATGGTTATTATTGTTCTCAACAGATCTGAGGAAACAGGCCAGGCAACTGGAGAATGAGCTCGACCTAAAATTAGTTTCTTTTAGCAAACTTTGCACAAGCTACAGCCACAGCAACTCCAGAGAGGGAAGACGCGACAGGTATAGGTACTAGCCACTTTATTTTCTTTTATTGTCATTTCTGGGATTTTTTTTTTTTTTACAGACCAATGTCAAACTACATAGAACCTGTATTTTTTTTCAGCTCAATGCACTTAGCATATCAAAGTTTTTGGTGTTCTTCAATATAAAGCTCATTATTAATTGTAAAGTATATAAATGATTCTCTTGCTAGCCTCTTTTTCCTGTTAGGGACTCTGATGATCAAATTTGTGCGCCTCTGCATCAATTCCAAGGTTGGCCCACCTGTAGCTGCCATTTTCTTATATTGGTTTACTATGCAATTTTGACATTTCTTTCTGAAAATCTAGTTTCCTTGCCTTAATGCTGATATGTTAGATTTAAAGCAACAATTTGTAGGAAAAAAAGGCCTTTGCAGGAGAGATTACGTATCTATCCTGCATGTAGCAAGTCTTAACTTTGCTGTCTCCAAGAACAACAGCAGCTGAAAAATCTTCAGCACCCAGCACATCCAGTGGTGTACAGCTGGTCTTCCACATTGATCTGTTGTTTTGCTTGCCAGCTGCTACTTCACTGCAGGACTTCGACTCCCCTGCCCACCAAAGAAATCGGTATTACGTTTTTTTTTGTGCAAGACATTTTTTAGAATTTTTTTTTTTCCAGAGCAAGCATATTAGTCAGTATTTCTAGCTTTGCTTACTGAATGCTTGTTCGCAGTAAGTGTCTCAATGCATTGGGGCAGGTGACAATTGAATTTATTCAGGGCAGGCCAACAGTAGCAGCCTACATAATCCTATAAATACAGGTTTCCAATAAACAACTATAATCTGTGCATGAACTTTGAGTTTGGTCTGGAATTGAGTTGAGTTTGGCCTGAAAAAAAGCGCCACTTTCTGGTATGTGAGTGTGCCTAGGCACTCCTGTACTAACAGCCTAATGTGAGATTTAGGCACTGGTGTCACTTAAGGGTCCTTTCACACTGCTCTCTTGAATAAAATGCTGTAAATACACATTTTTGAAGCATTTTCTGGTTGCCTGACTGCCAGCATGCTCCAGTGAACCATGGACATGTCACTTAAAACACGCACCAAAAACACAAACGCGTTTTCCATTCATTTAATTGGAGAAATGCTTTCTTGGTGCGCTTTCAAAAAGTGCACTAAAAATGCAGCATGCAGGACTTTTCAAAACGCACCACAACAGCAGCGCACTGGTGTGAAGAGTTCCTTAGGATTTAAATGGAAATATTGTGTTTTTCTTGCGCATTTAGCAAGGTAAAAGCACAGCAAAAACACATAAATGTGAAAGGGAGCCAACTGTCTCATGAGGTTTGAAGTGTGATTTGTTGATGTCCCTACTGTGCTGCTTACCACAGGCAATTCTGATGACAAGTCCTTTGCCCTTTACCTGCTTTTTTTGGCACAGCTTTCAGAGTTAAAGCGGAGCTCCACCCAAAAGTGGAAGCTCCGCTTATCTGCCTCCCCCTCTCCCCTGCCACATTTGGCAACTTTTGGAGTAACGGGGGGAGTAGTGGGTACCTGGTTTTGACTGGTACCCACTTTTACTTCTGGCTCTGTTCTCCTCCCAGCTCTGTTGACCCCCCCATCAGCATTCTGGGAAACTCAACAGGCCCTAGAGGATTGTGGCCCGTTCAAAAAGCACAGCGCGCTTTGCACATGCGCATTAGGAAGATGGCTGTGACTGCAGGTTTCCCTTAGTCAAGCACCCGACAGCCGATTGGCTTGGGGTGAGGACACCTCTGGATGCCTGGGCAGGTAAGTGCTCTAATCAGTGCTTGTTCACACTGGAATGCAGTGCAGGAGAGCCACGTACCTGTGTGGCTTCCTGCACTTCATTCCGAATGCAGTGCCCTTGCGATCTTCTGCGGGGGTCATGTAAAGTTAATGACACCCCAAAACGTGGGTCGCAAACGCATTGTGTTTGCCTGCACCAAACAGCGTGGTACAAAATGCATTTAAAAAAGTAGTGTTTAAATAAAGGCATGAAATCGCACTGCATAGACCCGCATATTAATCACACAGGAACGCACAGTGCATTCCTTTGCAATTCATATCAGGGCATAGTGTGAACTGTCCCTAAAAGTCATCAGCTACAGTATTTGTAGCTGCTGACTTTTAATTTATTTTTTTTTGTGGGTGGGGGCCAGAACTCCGCTTTAAGTTCCTCTTTAAAAGTTAAAGAAAATGCATAAAAAGTAACTGTGATGCTATTGACAGTTCAGTCATTTACTAATTGTTCTACACAGAAATCAGCATAAATATTCCCCAGAGCAATTTTGAAATTTAATATGCTATCTCCATACCATACATTTGTAATGTTTGTGGGATAATTTCAGTGAATAAATTGTAAAAAACGCTGAACAATAATAAACTTTCTTAGTTATAGAAATCAGTTCAGCAAATTACCTTTTGACAATGAAAAAGTTCCTAATAGATCCTTGTTCTGCATAACATCTTTGTATGGAGATGATAGAAGAAGATTTAGAAGACATCCTGTGCATAGTAGTTTGACCTGGTACACCTAACATTTTACACATTAACACCACCAGGAAATTTATATTAACAGATATTACACAGAAGATCTTTAATAATTCACTTTCTGTGCTACTAATAAATTAAACAGACATGAGCTTCACCTTTTGATATTAGAATCACTAATCTTATATCTAATTTGTAATAATATATATATATATATATATATATATATATATCTATCCCTTTCCCTAATCATTTTTAAATCTGCCTTGGATTTATGGTAAGAATCGTTTTAAGAAAAGGGTGTGTTTGACGTGATTTTTTTTTTTTCTTTTTTTTTGTGTGTGTTGTATCAGTTTTAGCACGCTGTTTTTATGGATAATGACAGTCTTTAAAAATGCATCACTATAAATGTATGCAATATCATACCTAATCACAAAATGAGCTATTAGAGCTATGGTCATATTGCATGATGCAATAAATCTCTATATAATTTGCTGGGTTAGTTTCCACTTGCTTTATGACACCAAAAATGTATCTAGCCACACCAGTTTTGTTAAAAACTTGTATTCGCTTTAGAAAGCTTGATCATCAACCTAATGTAAAAGCCTCCCCAATGCCATAGATAAAAAAGCCCTCTTTTAAAGTGTTACTAAACCCAGGACCCTGCATTTACTATTTCCAGTCTTCTACAGTAAACAGAGCATGGAAATGCAATTATTTTAGTAAATATAAACTGCTAAATACCTTTCCTCATCAGCAGTTAGAGCAGTCTTGTAGCTTCTATCAGTGTCCAGCAGAGCACTGGTTACAGGTTGTAAGTTTTCATTTTGCTTTAGGAGGATGCAGAACTCCTGACCTCTGCATGGACATTTCTGATTGGCCCTGTGCTGATCACATGCACTCCCCAAGAAAAAAAAAAACTTCTAGCAATACACACCAAACTGAGCATGTGCAGCTTGACCCCAAGGCTCTGTTCTATCAGCAGCTGGATTGGGGACAGTAAAAGAAGGGAGGATCAGTGACGACAGGATCAAACATCCTTTTTACACAATCGGGAGGATTAACCCCTTAGGTTCCTCATTGAGTATAACAAGTATGCTTTACTGCATATACAGACTGATTTTCCTGTTGTGGATTTAGTAACACTTTAAGTGTATGCCTTGACAAAATAAAATTTAAAAAGTGTGCACTATGTCGCTGCAATACATGCACTTTTTTCCATGTTTTGTCTCATTAAATAATGTAATTGCAAAAAAAAAAAAATCGATCTGCAGAAATCCAAGCACCTTTGGCAGTCAAAGGCTTGTCTTATTAAACCGGGATATTTTCTGTCCTGTTGGACATCTCCCCTTTGAATAAGTCCAATCCTTTCCTGTACTGTGAAGTTGATGCAAGCATCTAAAAATGGTATGTGTTCAGTGCTGTTAGCTTGGGCAAGGATCATAGTAGGCTGTGGCACTAGAATAACTAGAAAGTTGCTAGAAGGGCAGATACTTTCCTGACATCATGGTCATTTTATGAAGGTATTCCTTAAAATGAAACTTCAGTGAAAAATGTAATTTTGTTTTGATGGGGGGGTAGCCGGTATGTAGGTTTCACAGGTACCCGCTCCCCACTTCAGCCAAGATGAATATACCACAAGTTCCTCCCCTCCCTCCCTGCCCACAACGTTCTGAGACACATCACAGTTCCCAGAATGCTGCAGGACCATTCATATTATGCAGCGTGGCTCGAGCATATACAGTGGGGAGATCAGAATATGATAAAGTGCTTCAGCAAATGTATATTAACGTGACTTAGTGTATACAATTATCATGCAAAACACATATATAAGTGCATATAAAGTGCCAAAAAAATTAACATATAATCCACATATGTAAATATCATTAGTGTCACTGTGATGTGACCGACCAAGTGATAAGTGAAAAATAGTCCACAATATCCCAGTGGGTTAGGTGATTGGAAAATCAAAGGGATTCCAGCAGTATAATCTGAGGGTGATAGTATCCAAAACTGATAAAAGATTGCACACTCACTGAATGCACAATCAGTATGCGCATGTAAGGTTAGCTCAGGAACTCGCTCCAGGATAGGGTCAGGTTATCTGTTGTCCTCTGCCTGCTCAGCTATGGCTCTGGTCTCCTAGTGTGTGGCTCTGTGGGTAGTGAGAAGCTCAATAGCGTGATATTGCTTCCAATAAGATGGATTTATTAATCCATTTGTCTAAATTTTTTTTTTTTTCAGAACATAAGATGGAACTCTAGTTACCTTTTTACATGTTAACCTATTAATTCCTGCATGCTTAGCTGTTTAGGAAACTCAACAGCTCAGGCTTAAATTTACACATTTAATTGGTCAAAGGAGTGACTTTTTCTCCTCCTTGCTCCCCCCCCCCCAATACTTGTTCTGTTCATCGGGCTATGCAGACATTTAGAAAGAAATCTGCTTGTTAAAAAACCCACCAGTGTCCAAGGGCACCCTGTATTAGATTTTTATTTGCAATAATAAGATTTTAAATAAATGAAACTTACCCTAAAACTTGCGCTAAAAATGTAAAAATAAAATTTAACCAAATGCATTAGAAACAGGATGTGTTATGGCAGAGTAGAACGTTTTCACAGACATGTTCTTTATGAGATCAGTTCAGTGACTTACAATTTTGAAATCATAGCCCTGTTCTATTAGCCCTGCTGAGACAGACTACTTGATGGAGGAGGTGTTGCTATAAGAACTAAAAGAACTGCTATAAGAACTATCGGTGGCAGCATCTCTCTCAAAACTATAGATATGAGATATTTGGAAGCAGACTACAGCTACACTTCAGCCAATCAATCTGGAAAGTGACTGAACAGGCAATCACATTGTTTCTTCTGAGAAGAGACAGTAATGGAGGTATCTGGTCACTTTCCCTTTCCCCTGCACAGAAAGCATACTTTTGGGACCTGTGGGTACAAATTTTTAAGAAAAAAGTTCATGTCTGTACATCTGGTCACATGCTAATATCTAAGGCCAGTTCAACCATTGTTTATCAATAATGGCTTGCACATTGAACCTTGCGTTCTAGCCTTGCCTTCAGTCTTGCATTGATGCACAAGGTCTTCTGTAATGAAATTGATTACTCTGATTTCACTGCATGCTCTGTGCTTTTCTCAGTGTACATTAGAAGCTGCAGCAATGCACAGCCTTCCTCCTTTCCTGAATGAAGAACATCCAGAATCATCTAAATCTTTCCTCCCCATCCTAACTTCTCAAAAGAGCCAGCCCACTGTTTGCATCAGGTCTGAGGGTTCCTGAGAGGAGTACTGAGGCCGGGTGCTGAGATTGCATGGTACCACAGTACATTTAACCCGGTTACAGTACATTATTAAAAATAGCGCATGCATTATCTTTGGTGCAATCCAGTGCGTTTTCAGCCCATTCAAATGAATAAGCTGAAAATTACATCACACAGAATTGCACAGGAACACGGAGTGCGTTTCTGTCCAGTGTGAACTCGCACTTAATCGCTAAAAAGTCAGTACAGCTAATGTAGCACTTTCCAGAAGAACCAGAAGTTTTGGTATGAAGTATAGATTCAAGAATATTACAAAGATATATTTCATAAAGACTGACATCTGTTTGAATCAAGGGAAAAATTTATTTTTATTTTTATTTTCATCCAGTTCAGACACAACACCACTCCTAAATGGATCAAGTCAAGATCACATGTTTGAAACAATGGCAGTTGAAATTGAACAGCTCCTGGCAAAGGTATTTATGCTTCTTTATAGGTGTCTGTTGTGTGATTTAAAATGAAACTAAACCCACCAATTTAACAGTTTAAAAATAAATGTTTTGAAATTCTTTATCAGACATGTTTTCTGCAGTGTTTTCATTTACACTCTGCCTAAATGTACTTGCTACAAACAAGGCGTCCCTCCGGTGATAACTCACTATTGTGCTTATGTCAGCTTTTAACTGGTCTTTCAAGCCTCCCAATGGCTAGTGTGATAGCCAGTCACATGTGCAATACCATGGCTACTGCAGATCTAAATAGAGGTTAAAGCTGGCCATAGATGGATAGCATTTCAAACAATTTGTTTGAGAAGTCCTGGGCAGGCCATAAATGACACGGTTTTCTTTCCTGCAACCACAGGTTGCAGGAAAGAACATCGTTCGTTTACCCTTCAACACAGTATCGGTGGGGGAATCCCTCCCACAGAACTATTTTCTCCCAGCAGGGGGAGCCATCGCTGCCGGAAGAACAAAGTGATTACTGCTAGCGGCTATAATAGCCCCTAGCAATATTTGCATGCAAAATCTGACATGCTGGTTATACAACAATCGACTTGGGTACGATAAGCCTGCCCATAGATGGTTTGAGTCATGACCAGTCCCTGCTGAACCGGCCGAAATTTCAACCATCTACTATATTTGAATATCATTTGAAAGATTTCATTTGGGGGATATCTGTACTGTTCTGACATTCTTGGACCTCAAGAAATTAGATTGACTGTTAGTACTTCAGGATTGATCAATATTCAGATCTATACCATAGTTTGTGAACAGAAACAAAGAAAAACGTTTTTTTTTTATTAATTTTTGTTCTTTTTTTGTTAATTTAGCAAAAAATAAAAACCCCAGTGTTGATTAAATACCACCAAAAGAAAGCTCTAGTTGTGTGAAGAAAATAATTAAAGTTTAGTTTGGGTACAATGTTGTATGACCACGCAATTGTCATTCAAAGTGTGAGAGCGCTGACACCTGAAAAATGGCCTGGGCAGGAAGAGGGTAAAAGTGCCCAGTATGGAAACGGTTAAAACATTCTTTTCCTAAGAATATTTGTTTGACATTCTACCCATCTATGGCCATCTTAAGATGGTATTCTCCTTGGCACATAGAAGGATGGGAGGGTTTTACGAGTGGAAACCTATAATGCAGAGAATGCATAAAGGTAAACAATGATTTGACTTTAGAACTGCTTTAAATGCAGTGCTCTTCAAGGTACTGTATATGAAAAGTATTTAGAGACTGAAGCGTCAGTGGGTTGTATTAAGTGGAAGACCTTCAGCTTTAGAATGATTAACTTTATAACTTATGTGTATAGGTCCACATCTTTAAGTCGGCCATAGATGGTTAGAATCTCGGCTGGTTCAGCAAGGACTGGCCAAGATTCAAACCATCTAGGAGCAGGCTGATTATACCCAAGTCGGTTGTTGTATGACTAGATTACAACCAGCATGTCAGATTTTACATTCGATTATTGCTAGCGGCTGTTAACCCATGGTTGCAGGAAAGAAAATTGCATCTTGTATATCCTGCCTTATGAAGATTGTTGGGAGTGTTACTTTCTCTACAATGTAGAACTGATCACTTCTCTTACATAGCTGGAAGCCGGGAGTAACAAATGTAAACGGTAAAGACAAATCTCAGTTTATATGGGAAGAATGCTTACTTGTTATAGGTTGACATAATTTGTATGAATGTAGATAATTCTGGGCAAATGGTGGGTTGGGAAAAGAAGAGGCTGTGCAGTCTCAAGCACAGGAGTAATGGCAGGTAAGTATAGGAATTGGGAAGGGTGCTGGGGGTGAGACTCAGCACTTACTATGAATAAGGGCAGTTTACACTATGTCACGAGCTGAATCTGACAGGAACACGCTGTGCATTCCGGTGTGATTCATATGCAGCTATGTGCAGTGCAATTTCAAGCTTATTCATTTGAAAGTGCTGAAATTGCACCGCACCAAAAGTAGTGCATGGACTGCTTTTTGAAGCGCACGGCGACAGCTTTGCATTGTACTTTCTACCATGTGATTTGGTGTGGGTAAACGCAATGCGTTTGCAACCTGCGTTTGCGGTGTCGTTAACTTTTAACTGACCCCTGCAGCAGATCGCAGTTGCATTGTGATCGGAATGCTGTGCATGAAGCCGCACAGGACTGCGGCTCTCCTGCAACGCATCATAGTGTCAACAAGCCCTAACTGTACTAAATGCTGTTTAATAGTACTGCTTCACTATCATATACTGTATGTATAGGAGATGTATAGTAGAAGGATGGCCAAATTTGAGTTTTCTTGTCATTGGGCTGTACCTTTTTATGCTGTTGGTATAAAAGTTCTGTCTTAATGTATACCTGTATACACTACATTTGTTTACATTTTAAATTTATTTTCACATCACATGTTTTTAAATGCATGCTGACTTTATTTTCCCATTATATTTTCAGCTCACCGGGGTGAATGACAAAATGGCAGAATACAGCAGTACAGCTGGTGTGACCTCGATAAATGCAGCACTGATGCACACATTGCAGAGACACAGAGATATCCTACAGGTAGTTGATAAATGCACATTTACTTTCTGGTAATTCATTTCAGCCTTCTATATTTCGCAGTCACTGTGGGTGTGAAGGCTGAAATTGGCCATTCTCAATGTGAATTAAACTAATATTTCCCCAATGTTTCCCCTAACTCTAGCATCAGGTCTTGGTGACTATCCACACAGGCTGTTTTATACTGCTGAGACACAAATTACTTCCCTTGTGCATATGAGGTTACCTGGAAAACCAGCATTGTTCACAAGACTTGAATGTTTGGAAAACTGGATTCAAACATACATCACCAGATTCTCATTGTGATTTTGATACACATTAAACCAGTGTTAATTTCACAAAACAAAATATTTTCGTCATAATTTTCGTCAGCGGCATGTTTCCAGTGACGAAAACTAAAGGGAAATGACAAAAATCAATTCCATTTTATGGCAATGAACGAATACAGAACTAAAATGTGAGGGGTGAGGTAATTATTATGGACACTTTGTTTGTGAACTGAGCTGCACAATATTTTGAAAGTGAATGTTTTGTTGATACAATTTATATAGTATTATTTTAACACTTTTTTTTGTTTTAGGTAGTTTAACACTTGATATTTTCAGCACGGACACAAACATAAGTCTTGCTGTCATTGGGAAAAAAAGGTTGGCATCATGTGGTGTGTCATAGATGAAATTCATATCTGCCTGAAGTTGATTAAAGCTGAGCTCTAGGAAAATCAGGGGACACACAGAAATACATTAAAAAAGCATGTATTACCTGTTTTTTTTATTTTTCTCCATCTATTTTTGAGATGTATTTGTCTCTGCCACATAGCTCAGCCAGACAGATGACACCACCACTTTCTTTTAAAAGTATTGGACTGTAGACTGAATGCAGTGGTGTCTTTACTCCTCCTTCCCCAGCCTTCTGACTGGACAGTGAAAGAGCAGCAAAAAAGTATCACAGAGTAGGGCTTTAACTCCTTGCGTACATGTTGCTTGTTCACATATTTGGCTCTGAATGCTGCCCCCCATGCTTCAGCCGGAATGCTGTTGTTTTAGGAGATTTTAATGGCTAAGTTCGCTTTTTGAAAAAAAAAAAGTGCACATTGTTTTGAAGGTCTGCAGAACATCCGTAGATCGCAGGTGAAATCTCTGGCGCCTGCAAACTCTCAGGATAGCTGTCTGCCCCTACCCCATAATGGCAGGCAGTTACATGGGAGCAGGAAGATCAATGGATTACAAGAGCGCTCACCAGCACCCTCGTACTTCTCTGAGAACTACAAACTACCAGCCGCAATGGTTGGCAGTACTTGTAGGCTACTCATTCACAGGGAACTGTGAATGATGTGGCCATGTGGGCGGAGACCCGCACGGCCGCGCTATTTTCAAATTGTGAGAGCGGATGTGGGGAGAAGATCTGCCTGCTGTCACATTAAAAGGGGATGGGGGGGGGAGCTGCAGAAGCCGGGAATATGTTACATGTTCCACCCTAAAAACGTTTTAAGTGGCAAATCAAACTTTGGTAACTTTGGCAAATCAAATGAAACTTTGGTACTTCTGCATATTGCATTTTAAAATATAATGATGCATTAATGAACAGAGAACCACAATAATCTGTGCCTTTATATACAACCGTGTTTACAAAAAAGTTGGGGAATTCATAGCAGCAACACATCTCAGAAAAGTTGGGACATGACAACAAAAAGCCTGAAAAGTAAGTGATACTAAGGTAGAAGAGCTGGAAGAACGTTTTGCAAATATTTAAATTATTTGGTAAAAGGTCAGTAGCATGATTGGGTATAAAAAGAGCATCTTGGAGAGTCAGCATCTTAGAAGTAAAGATGAGCAGAGGTTCACTAATTGGTGAAAAGCTGCATTCAAATTTTGGCAAACAATTTCAGAATGATGTTTCTCCATGGCTTGGCAAATTTACTTTAAAAAGCCAGGTTTCTTTTAGTGTAGTGTGGGTTGTCAGCGCCCAGAGCAAGGCAAGTAGTTTGTGCCCGCTAACTTACAGGAGAGCGACCAGCCAATAACCCTAACGTAATGGGTTGTAGGGTTATAGGTTGGCCAGAAAGAGTGACAATAAAAACCTGCTATAGGGAGAAACTCCTTATTATTCCGATTGCCCTCTCATCAATTTTTCACATTCACCCCACAGCTCTCACCTCTTCCCAAATCCCCCCCCCCCCCAACTCCTCACAAATACCCCATTCCCCCCATACACACACACACACACTCACACTCTCTCTCTCTTCACAAATTCCTACCCACTACGGACTTTGCTCGGTGCCCATGGTTCAATCATCTCTCTGCCTAGGACATGGTAGTCGTCTGGCCGTGATCTTCTGCCTCCTGCCAGATCTTCTCCAACACAGCCTGGACACCCCAAGATTGGCCAATATCACACACACCCGGATCTCCCGCCCTAATCGCTGACCCAGATCGTATGCCTGATGTGGGTGACAACATGAACGGAATGGGTGTCTGGGCACAGCCTTCGAAGAGAGTGGAGGAAGGTCCTCATTCTTCTCTCATCACCACAGAGCGGGCTCTGGGGGAGTTGGGAGCCAATCAGGCTTCTCCTTCCATCCCCCATGTCCGCCATCTTGTCACATTTCTGTCATCCACCCAGAGCGGTGCTCAGAAACCCGCTGATGGAGATACGACAGCTGGGAGCCATGTGTTCCCAGATAGAGACAGCACCCCGCATACAGCAGTCCGGAGTGCCGGTATGTGAAGGAAAAAAAAGTGTTTGGTGAATAGGCTGACAAAAGCCCAGGCACTAGGATGTAATTACTAGTCGTAATGGCAACCTGGCATCTGGGATTTGTTGAGCCATGATGCTTCTCTGAGTAAAATATCAAAGACTTTAAATATATCATCATCTACAGTACATAATATCAGAAGATTTTGAGAATCTGTAGAAATCTCTGTGTGCAAGGGACAAGGCTGCCCTCAGATGGGACAGGCATGATTCTGTGATAGACATCGCTGCATGGGCTCAGGAGTACTTTCAAAAATCACTGTCTGTGAACACAGTTCACAGTGCCATCCCAAAATGTAAGATAAAGCCCTATCATGCAAATAGAAACCCAAAAGTCTTCCCTGGGCCAGAGTTGATTTAAAATGGTCTGTTGCAAAGTGGAAAACTGTTCAACCCAGCAGGTTGAATGGAAAAAAGACTAAAGAACTCAAGGCACTATAATTAAGTAACCTAAATAACTTAAGCAACACGCTCCTGTTACGTGTAGTCACTGTAACCCAAGAAAACCTTTATACAAACAATCCCAGAATAGGAGATACCCGTGTAAAAAGTAGTTACTGTTAGTGACAGTGACTCGTGGTTCAGTTTACAACTAAAGCACTTTATTACAAAATATGTTTTTGTAATGTTGGTGCAGCGATCTCCCCCACTGTTCTATTGAATTCTGACAGCGGGGAGGCTCTTCCAATCCCCCCTCCCCTACCAGAATTCACAGATTGGAACTTGCAGCCATTCCTGACCCATACCCTGTAAAATCAGAATAGCAGGACTGATTTTTTTTTTTTTTTTAAGGGCTCGTTCACACTAGTGGCAAGGACTGCCACTCCTCTGAAAAGTGATACATGCTTGCATCACTTTTCAGAGGCATTTGGCAGGCTTCAGAAAGGCGATATGTTGCCTCCTCACCGTCTGTTTTAACTGCCTAAATGCAGCACCATTATACTGCATACAGTTGCGGCTCAATTGCAGCATGACCCTATTTCCGAGTGGGTCATATTTGGGGTTGATTATGCCCACAAAACGCGACCGGGGGTATAGTTCTTGCTGCAGCCACACCATTTGTACAGCCCTGGCCATTGCCTTTGCAGCTCCAGGGGGAATAGTAAAAAGATAGCTCACCCACATGGTTTTACCATCCTCCAACCTCATGTGTGAACAAGCCATTAGACTGGGGTGCCTTGCGATGAAAATACTTTTAAAGGGTGCCCTGACTGAAAAAAGGTTGATAAACACTGGCCTAGATCAACTAATTAGATTCCATCTGTTTGCTTTTTTTTTGCTGGTTAAAAAATTATCACTTCCTCAATGACACAGAAAATTCTGGTTAAAATGCTTTTCATTCATTAGGCATCCACTAGTGGGCAGTGAACAACATTGCTATATCTATTGCCAGATTTTCTTTAGAAATATGTGAACGATTACTCAGGCCCACAGTAATGATAGTCTAGCTTGGAAGTGAAACTTGGTCTTTAACTTTGAAAGGTTAGATGATATATCAATATAAGAGTGCTGGACAAGTGTAAAGACCTGGAAGGGAATCATTCAGTTTCCCATTCTAAAAAGAAGACTGCTTTGGGTAGAATTGAAATTTAGGATACTTTTATAAAGTTTTATAAACTGTTTCTAGTTTAAGAGCAACTCCACTTTTGTTGAGACAAAAACATTCCCCTCTGGGTGATCAGTGTACATTGCCAGGATCTTAACAAACTTTGTTGCGAATTCCTACCTTTTGTTATTCTGAAGAAATAGCTGTTTGTGTCTATGTGCAGAGTGAATCTGTATGGGAGTGGCTTTAAATTACATTATGTTGCCAAAAGTATTAGGACCCCTTCCAAATCATTGGATTCAGGTGTACCTATCATCTCCATGGCCACAGGTGTATAAAATCAAGCACCTAGACATGCAGACTGCTTCTGCAAACATTTGTGAAAGAATGGGTCGCTCTCAGGAGCTCAGTGAATTCAAGCGTGGTACTGTGATAGGTGCCATCTGTGCAATATGTCCATCCATGAAATTTCCTTGCTACTAAATATTCCACGGTCAACTGTTAGTGGTATTATAACAAAGAGGAAGCAACTGGGAACAGTACCAACTCAGCCATGATGTGGTAGGCCACAGAAAATGACAGAGCGGGGTCAGCGCATGCTGAAGTGCACAGTACGCAGAAGTCACCAACTGTCTGCAGAGTCAATAGCTAAAGACCTACATGTGGCCTTCAGATTAGCACAACTACAGTGCATAGAGAGCTTCATGGAACTGGTTTCCATGGCTAAGCAGCTGCATCCAAGCCTTACATCGCCAAGTGCACTGCAAAGCTTTGGATGCAGTGGTGTAAAGCGCGCCACCACTGGACTCTAGAGCAGTGGAGACATGTTCTCTGGAGTGACAAATCATGCTTCTCTGTCTGGCAATCCGATGGAAGTGTCTGGGTTTGACAGTTGCCAGGTGAACTGTACTTGCCAGACTGCATTGTGCCAAGTGTAGAGTTTGTTGGAGGGGGGATTATGGTGTGGTGTTGTTTTTCAGGGGTTGGGCTTGGCCCCTTAGTTCCAGTGAAGGGAACTCTTAGAGGGTCAGCATACCAAGATATTTTGGACGATTTCATGCTCCCAACTTTGTGGGATTAGTTTGGGGATGCCCCCTTCCTTCTCAAACATGACTGCACATCAGTGCACAAAGCAAGGTGCATAAAGACATGGATGAGCGAGTTTGGGGTGGAGGAACTTGACTGGCCTGCACAGAGTCCTGACCTCAACCTGATAGAACACCTTTGGGATGAATTAGAGCGGAGACTGCAAGCCAGGCCTTCTCGTCTGACATCAGTGCCTGACCTCACAAAGGCATTTCTGGAAGAATGGTCAAACATTCCCATAGACACACTCCTAAACCTTGTGAAATAGATACACGCCTAAACCTTGTGGACAGCCTTCCCAGAAGAGTTGAAGCTGTTATAGCCGCAAAGGGTGGGACAACTCAATATTGAACCCTACGGACTAAGACTGGGATTCCATTAAAGTTCATGTGCGTGTAAAGGTAGGTGTCCCAATACTTTTGCCAATATAGGGTATCAATCAGCTGCTGCACTTGCAGGGTTCTAATGAGGAAAGTTTCAGGGTCTACATCACTTTAGACATGATTTCCCTTTGGGAGTATCCCTCCAAAAAAATTACATTTTTGTTGCAGGGGATGCCAAAACTCTTGACTTGTATCTTAGTGCAGACTTCTGGGAAAATCAGTAAGCCAATCAAATAACCAGGAAATTTCATTTCTGGGGTGTTCTGTACAGCATCTGTATAGTAGTCAAATTGCATTGCATTTTACAGCATATTACTGCACTGAAGTTTGAAAAGGGAAGGTCATTTTTACTAACTTTCAATTACAATATGACTTGTGGCACAATTGTATATGCTATATATTTTTTTTTATTTTCAGTTTTTTTCCCTATGAAAGCTGAATTGCCCTTTAAGAACACTTTGCTTAATGATGTCTGCTTTGCTTAGTACCTTAGTTCTGCTTTGCCTAGCACTTTAACCTTGTTTTGCTTAGCAGCTCAGCTCTGCTTTGCCTGGAGCCTAAACTTGGCCCCGCTTTGCTTTGTACCCCAACTCAGCTTAGCCTAGAAGCCTTATCTGTAGGTGTAGTTGTGAACAGTCCATTACTAAAGAGATACGTATTCTGTTTACCCACACAAACACAAGGCAATTACAGTGAAAACATCTGTGTATTTTAAAAATTGTTTTGCAGCTAGCAGTGAATAGTGACAGCAATCTAGATCATTTGTTGTATCTTGTATTGTATGTGCAGTTTCTTTACTAATTTAAAGGTACACTTTAGTTTTTAAAAAATTAGTTTCCTTGACTACTGTGACAGGTTTTTAGATCTCTACATACAGTCATGGCCGAAATTGTTGGCACCCTTGATATTTTTCCTGAAAATCAAGTATTTCACACAAAAAAGGTATTGCATTAACACATGTTTTGCTATACACATGTTTATTCCCTTTGTATGTATTGGAACAAATATAAAACAGAGGCAGAAAAGCAAATATGACATAATGTCACACAAAACCCCAAAAATGGGCTGGACAAAAGTATTGGCACCCTTAACTTAATATTTGGTTGCACACCCTTTGGAAAACATAACTGAAATCAGTCGCTTCCTATAACCATCAATAAGCTTCTGACACCTCTCACCCGGAATTTTGGACCACTCTTCCTTTGCAAACAGCTCCAGGTCTCTCTTATTGGAAGGACACCTTTTCCCAACAGCAATTTTAAGATCTCTCCACAGGTGTTCAATGGGATTTAGATCTGGGCTCATTGCTGGCCACTTCAGAACTCTCCAGCGCTTCTTTGCCATCCATTTCTGAGTGCTTTTTGACGTATGTTTGGGGTCATTGTCCTGCTGGAAGACCCAGGATCTTGGACGCAAACCCAGCTTTCTGACACTGGGCCCTACAGTGCGACCCAAAATCCTTTGGTAATCCTCAGATTTCATGATGCCTTGCACACAGTCAAGGCACCCAGTGCCAGAGGCAGCAAAACAACCCCAAAACATCATTGAACCTCCACCATATTTTACCGTAGGTACTGTGTTTTGTTCTTTGTAGGCCTCATTCCGTTTTCGGTAAACAGTAGAATGATGTGCTTTACCGAAAAGCTCTATCTTGGTCTCATCTGTCCACAAGACGTTTTCCCAGAAGGCTTTTGGCTTACTCAAGTACATTTTGGCAAACTGTAGTCTTGCTTTTTTATGTCTCTGTGTCAGCAGTGGGGTCCTCCTGGGTCTCCTGCCATAGCGTTTCATTTCATTTAAATGTCGACGGATAGTTCGCGCTGACACTGATGCTCCCTGAGCCTGCAGGACAGCTTGAATGTCTTTGGAACATGTTTGGGGCTGCTTATCCACCATCCGGACTATTCTGCGTTGCAATCTTTCATCAATTTTCCTCATCCGTCCACGACCAGGGAGATTAGCTACAGTGCCATGGGTTGCAAACTTCTTGATAATGTTGCGCACTGTGGACAAAGGCAAATCTAGTTCTCTGGAGATGGACTTGTAACCTTGAGATTGTTGATATTTTGCCACAATTTTGGTTCTCAGGTCCTCAGACAGTTCTCGTCTCCTCTTTCTGTTGTCCATGCTTAGTGTGGCACAGACAGACACACAATGCAAAGGTTAAGTGAACGTCTCTCCTTTTTATCTGCTTTCAGGTGTGATTTCTATATTGCCCACACCTGTTACTTGCCCCAGGTGAGTTTACAGGAGCATCACATGCTTGTAACATTCTTATTTATCCGCAGTTGTGAAAGGGTGCCAATACTTTTGTCCAGCCCATTTTTGGAGGTTTGTGTGACATTATGTCGAATTTGCTTTCTTTCCTCCCTTTTTTTGTTTTGTCCCAATACACACAAAGGGAATAAACATGTGTATAGCAAAACATGTGTTAATGCAATACGTTTCGTGAGAAATACATGATTTCCTGGAGAAATATCAAGGGTGCCAACAATTTCGGCCATGACTGTATAACCTCTAATCATTTCATTTATTTGGAATGGTGAGAGAGGAGCTAACATTGGGAAACATCACTGAAAACTGTTTATACATTATAACTAGCTGTACAACTTAAAGTGAAAGAAATTTGTACACATTTCTAAAGCTGAGGGGCAGCTAAAATGTAAATTAAATCTCCTAAACAACCTCCCAACAACCAGACACCAGTTGGAATCTCTGCCTATCCCGCTTTAAAAGGGAACTGTGTGAGGTCTAGCCCTTTTCTGGAGTACTTTAAAACAGTTCAGAATAACTGGGGGTGGGAAGTATCGGCAATCGTGACCACTGTCACAGTGGTTACATGATTGGAAGCTGGTCTTATTGGCTACTGATCTTTAGCCCAGATCAAAAGCTGTCTGCACTCTTAGCACATAAACAAGGCTGCCCAACAGCCCATATGTGTGGTGTGGTAAAGCCCATCCTTTTGCTGCATATATGTTGGGCGATTGTAAAGAGAGCACAGAAGTAGTTTCACCTTTGTAAATGTCTCTCTAATTGAAAACTTCCTTCATAGCAGAGAGAGAGGGAAGATGAGTAACTTCTTTTTCAGCGGTGTATATAGTTGGAACTTTACTTACTCAGCTCTGTAAACAGAATTTCTTTCTCATCCATTGAGAGACACAAGATGTCTTAACCACTTGCCGTCCAGCCACCGCATATAAACGGTGGCAGGGCGGAACTCGTAGGCAAAAGCACGATTTAAAACGGCTGCCTTCAAAACAGGTAGGGGGCGCGCGCCCGCCCTACCTGTCCCGCGGGTGTCAACAGCGGGTGTCAGCCGACGGGCCACGGCCGGTTTTTACCGGCCGTTTTCCCGCGATTGACGGTGATCGCTGACTCAGAGCAGGGCTGCATTGTTTACACACAGCCCTGTCCTGTGTCAGTTCTCTGACAGCTTGTGAGAAGCTGCAGAGTTTCTCTCCCTCGATCAACTTCCCCCTCCCTCAGCTTCCCCCTCCCTCCCCCGTCCAGTACACACCCCCGCCCCCTAGTAAAACACTACCCTTACACTGTAAATTCTAAAAATGTTAACTCCTTCCTCCCCAGTGACATTAGTACAGTTTCAGTGGTTTTTTTTCACTGATCACTGTATTGGTGTCACTGGGGATGTCAGTGACCCCAAGTCAGTTCCCCCCTAGTGTCAAAATGTCTCCCGCAGTCCTGCCATAAGTCGCTGGTCGCCGCCATATGTCGCTGATTGCCGCCAAAAGTCGCTGATCGGCGCCATTATTAGTATAAATAAAAATGAAAAATTCCAGTATCTTTCCCGCTATTTGTAAACGCTATAACTTTCACGTAAACCAATTAATTTACACATATCGGGATTTTTTTTAGCAAAGACATGTCGCAGAATGCATTTTGGCAGAAATTTATGACTAAATTTGATTTTTGCATTTTTTTTTACTGGACATGTTTTATAGCAAAAAGTCCAAAATATTGTTTTTTTTCCTCAAAATTGTCAGCCTTTTTTTTATAGCGCAAAAAAAAAAAAAAAAACAGGCGATCAAATACCACCGAAAGGAAGCTCAATTTGTGGGGAAAAAAAGGATGTAAATTTCATTTATGTACCGTATTGCATGACCGCGCAATTGTCCGTTAAACTAGCGCAGCGCTGTATAGCAGAAAAATGGCATAAATTGCAGTATTTATACCATAAATTGTAGACGCTATAACTTCCACACAAAGCAATCAATATACACTTATTGGGATTTTTTTTACCAAAAACATGTAGCAGAATACATTTTGGCCTAAATTTATAACCAACTTTGAGTTTACTATATATTTTTTATAGCTGAAAGTAAAAAATATTGTTTTTCTTCAAAATTTTTGGCCTTTTTTTGTTTATAGCGTGAAAAATAAAAAGCGCACAGGTGATCAAATTACACCGAAAGAAAGCTCTATTTGTGTGAAAAAAAAGGACGTAAATTTCGTTTGGGTGCAGCATTGCATGACCGCGCAATTATCAGTTGAATTATGCAGCGCCGAGTAGCAAAAAGAGGCCTGGTCATTAAGGGGGGTAAATCCTCAGGAGCTCAAGTGGTTAAACCTTCTGGTTGTACTGCTACCTGCCAAGAGGATTAATTACTGGCAGACAAACTGTGGGCCAGACCAGGGTATAACCTCTTACACCAGCATGTATAAACTTTTTTGCTAGTTTCTAGGATACTGGATGTCTTTTTCTTAGCTCTGCTGTTTTAAAGACTAGACTGTAATTTTCTAGCAATTTTCATTTCTAGTAATTCTTCATTCCTTTCTTCAATCAAGGATCTTTTCCACACTGTTGCAGAAGGTGTTCCTAGCCTGGCTTCTAGACCATGCCTTCTTTGGACCATACTGGAATAGACCTTCAGTCACTGTCACTTGTTTCATGTCGAGCATGCCCTCTTTCCCACCATACTGCCTTGGGGAAGCATCTCCCTTACAACAACTTTGTGGAACTTTGAAGTTTGATATGTTTCTGTTGCCTGCCCACAATGAATTTGGTCTTGTTGTAACAAGTCCCCAGCTCACCTTCTACTAACAGATGGAGGACTGCTTACAGTACATCTTCTGATGGTCCTGACAACTGCAGTGAGGAATGGAAAAACAGAATGGTTGGCCACAGAAACAGCGATGTGGTGGATGAAATCCTTTATTGGAATCCTTTACATGCAATATGATAAAAAAATGACAGCTCCAAGACAGGGTAGAGGACTGCTTGTCTGTGGAGGGTTTATACAGATTCAGCACTCACCGGGAACGGATCTTTTGCTCTTTCAACTGCAATCTTGTCCTTTCCTGTTAGGGTTTCCCCAGTCTTTAGAGTCGTTCTTGGCTGTGTTGGGTCTAGATGTATCCTCTACTCTCTCAGCTAATGTTGTTACCTGCAGAACAATGAGCCATTGGCAAGAAAAGCTGTCTTATTCTGAATCAATCAAGTCAGATGAGTTTACCCCTGAGAAGTCTCCTGCTATTACTCCAAAGTTAAAGAAGACCATTTCAGCTCCTTTATTGATGTGTAGTGCACATCACCCTTAAATAAAGGATCAGCCTGTTGCTTATACCAGTTCTGTTTCCAGCCTTTGGTCGTATTGGGCCCCTAAAGCAGCAAAGTCTTTCCCTTTTGCACCCTTTTTTCCAACTGTTTCTTGGTCATTTGTTTCATTAAGTTTTCAATACAGATAAAAAAGGAGGGGGAGCAGTCAACTAGCTGCTGGGAGAGGTGGCTGGAGCTGAAACAAGTACTGACTGTGCATACAGTAAGAGAATTAGAGAGAGCTTGTCCAGATGCCAAAAATAAATAGGGAAATAGAGGGAAAAGAAGAAAATAGATTGACCATGGAGATAGAGTGAAGTGGGGAGGTGATTATGTGAACAGTGAATGTGAGTGTGTGACAAGATTAGCAGCACAGAAAACTAAGGGGAAGAGAGAGACACTATATTATGGGAAAGATGTTCTCAAAGGAGAGGAACAAGTATGAAAGATAAAAATGCAATTGGCGCAAGAGAATTTGTAGTGGATATAACGTTCACTCAGTAAATCTTAAACAAAATAATCCAGTAAACAGAAATTAAGATATATAATTATATATGCTAGTAATAAAAAGACAACAAGTAAATGATGCAGCTTTAGTGGTGAGGAAAGGGAAGGGGGGAGGGGAGGGGGAGAGGGAAAGGAGGGGAAAAAAGACTTGTAATGCAAACAGTACTGGATTGAGATAGATGGTATATATATATGTATACATATATATACAAAGCTGCAATGTAGACACCGTCGTGAGGCTTGCACTTTCTAGAGTAAACCGGACTCTGTGGTAAATAGAGAAAAAAGAGAAGTGCGCCGGACTAAGTGCAGTAGGAATATAACAGTTTATTGCACACAAGATTATAAAAACTCACAAGAAGTGGGTAGATATCAGGCATCAATATATAAGGAGGAGGATGTCATCTGTGCTGCACCTCACAAATGGATGGCTGCAATGCCAAGGTGTTGCGCGGCTGCCGCTCTAGGTGGGTCCCACAGGAGGAAGCGAGGGTGGCAGTCGCAGTAACCGGGAGTCGCGGCGCAGATAAGAACCGGGATCCAGGGCAGGCACTGCTGATCTCTCACATCAGCGTGGGTATAGGAGCCAGCTTGAGGCACATCCAAGTATGAGCCTGGAGGCTAACAGCGCTGTTTACTAGCCAGCTGTGCTTGTTTGTGATCTGTGCTGATACCTCTCCCTGCTGTGTTGAAAGACTACTAATTCTCACCAAGGATGTTACTGGTGGTATAGGAACTCATTTTCCTCAGCAGAAGAAGGCTAAGGAGCATACTGTGAAGTCATCTCTCTTTGAACATCAAGAAACATCCCTTTTGTTTCTCCACCCCCTCAACTTTAGCATCAAGGCCCCACAAGCTGGGCCCTCAATTCACCTGCAAACTCTGGCACTTCAGGTATGCCAAATCCTCAGACAAGCCTTCCTTGGCACAAAGGTGTTCTCCCACACTCCAGAGAGCAGGGGACCTCTGTTGACCTTTGCAGACACTTCTTGCATTCCTGATGCCTGGGTGCAAGATGTGGTGTCCCAGGGCTACAAACTTTACCTTTGTTCGCTGCCGCCTTCTCGTTTTCTCACTGTGTCACCTTACAGACTGGCAGATCTTAATCAGACTCTTAGGCTTTCTGGACCAGGTGTCATAGCCCTGGTCCATATTGTGGAGCATTTTTGAGGGGTTTTACTTCAACATTTTAACTATCCCTAAACTCAAATGGAGCATTCGGCCCATCCTTAACCCTCGGATTCCTGAATGTCTTCATTCAGATTGACAAACTCTGAATGACTTCAACCAGATCTGTCATTGCCTCCCTTCATCGAGGAGGCTTCTTGGCTTTTAAGTCAACATAAACGATGCTTACTTGGATGCACTCATCTTTCCTTCACACCATCATTTTCTGATGTTTGCTGTAGGATGTCTATCCTATCTGTTCATGGCCCTGCCATTCAGCCTATCTTCAGCACCTTGAATGTTTACTTGTTGAACTCTACTTTACCTGCTGTGCTTTTGTGTTCTTGTGACATCCCTATTGTGGGATAGCTAAAAGACCTGTTGAGAGCATAATCAGCAATGGCTCTGTTAGACAATGTATCTCTGACATACCAAACCTTATAGATGTGTGGATGGATCCTGAACTTTCAGAAACCACCACTGAAACTCATCACATAGGAGTATCTGAGTATGGTCTTGGACACTCCTCAGGCCAGAGTTTGTTTTCCTCAGAGGCTTCAGGCTTTCAGGTCTCAGATGTTAATGCTAGGGGCAGACGTTAACTGGTGGGAGCAGTGGATGCTCTGATGGCTCCCTCAAATCTCTACTCCCTGATCTTTGCCTTTCCTCCTCTGAAACTTCCTCGCCTATTCTGCAGGATCAAGATGCAGGGGCTTCAGGTGATCCTGATTGGTCCAGGTGAATGTGGTACCTGCTAAGATTGCAGCTGGCACAACATGGGCTCTGCCAGAGAGTCCAAACCTACTCTCCCAATGGTCAATATACCATCCTACGTGTTGGTTGCTGGTGGAACAAAAAATAAATGTATGGCCACCCTTACCCATAAGGTTGTTTTCCTTGTAGCTATCACCTCTGCAAGGTGAGTGTCTGAAATGACAGATTTATATTATAAAGAACCTTTTTTATTATAGAATGGTGTTGAGGCCAAAGATTTTCATCTTGCCTAAGGTAGTCTCTTCCTTTCATCTTAACCAGGGCATTGTTATCTTGTCCTTTTGACTTTGATTCTTCAAAAGAAACATTTTCTCATTGTCTGGATGTGGTTCAGGCTGTGCAAGTCTACCTCCCAGCAACTGCTTCTTTCATAAAAATTGGTTGCCTTTTGGTCATTCCGGATCGGACTCAGAAGGGCACCCCTGCTTCTCGTTCCAACTTCTCTAGATGGATGAGACAGAGCTACCTGTTGCTTGGCATTGTGTCAATTAAATATTCTTTACTTTCTTATCCAACCCTCAGTCAAACTGCTTTTTGTGCATCCAAGAGGTTTAAGACTTCCCTAAGTGAACAAGAAATGAGAACAAAACAAAAATCAAACAAGATTTCTATACTCATCTTAAAAAAAAAAACAACAAAAAAAATGCTTTTCTACTGCCCACAACGACCCACCTAAATTGTACAAAGGTGGCCAGAGGGGGGGTACTGGAGTTATGTGGTCAGTTTGAATGCAGCTGAGGTTTAGGAATTGTTTTATTTAATCTTCTCTAGTTACCAGTGATACCTCATACCATTGTTCGTCATTTGTACTCATTTGGCAGTAAAATTTAAGATGTTAATATTAGAATGTGTACAAGCCCAAGAACAAATATTTATATACTGTATACTGCAGCTTACCAGTCCTTAGCTGTGGTTGCTTTAGTTTTCTTTATTCAGTCTTTTTCTCTTTAATTTTACCTGGTGATCTTGCAATACTACACTCCCTGTTCTAGATTGACAGCACTCACTCACTTTACTGTATCTATGGACAAGCAGTATTGACACTCTAGGGCTGGATTACAAAGCACCTCCCTCTCTTCTCGTGTCCATTACTTAGAGGTGTTTTGTAATATCCGGGGATAGCAGAAGTGCAACACAGGTAAGGGTCACAGTAATCAGCACACAAGATTTCAGGAAGGTTCAAAATTAGTGTTTGCACTTATCAATATAACAACATGATTTTGATGGTATATTTTAACAGAACTGAAAGGAGTAAATAAGTTAATTGTTGGGGTTTATGCACCCTTTTAAACACAGGCCACAACAGTTATATTCAGTGCTGGACTAAACTCTTGCATTCATGGAAACAGTCATGTCATTTACTGATAAAATAGCTTGATTAAAATACATGAAAATGAAGTTTCATCTCATTCTTCTGTCCATTCACAAATGGGTTGCTTTGTAGGGAAAGGATTATCATATGAATAAACATTACTGAGTAACATTGGGCCAGAGAGATGTTTGTTTTCTGCTGTTGTATGCAGTTGTTTTATTATAGGTAATACCTTTAGTTTTATTATGTGCAGTAATAAGTCTATGATTGTTATACAGCATATCCTGTATTATATATTAATTACAATGCTTGCATCCCTTAAAGCTCGAATAACTAGTAATGCAGTCTATATATTAATAGATGTGAGTGTTTCTTTACAGGATTACACACATGAATTCCACAAAACAAAAGCCAATTTCCAGGCAATTCGAGAAAGGGAAGATCTCTTGGGATCAGTACGGAAGGATATTGAGTAAGTCACAAATGATGTTAGGGATTCAGTGGTCGGTACATAGCATTGCTTTCATTTCTGTGATTTACTGCTGTTTTTATGCTGCTGATCCCTTTAAAGGAACATCTAATGGTGCTTATCTCACTTCTCTAATCCTGACATGTATATTTAAATACTGTATTAGTATGGTTGCTATGGTAACTTTGTATTTTATGGTATTATTTCTGTACTGCATGTATTAGCTAAAATAATGTTTACCAAGTTTTTTGAAATTGCTGAAAGATAAAAATTTTAAGAAGATACATGGATTTATGGATTTACATGTCCTGCAGTGTACATATTTACCTGGTGTAAAAAATAAATATATACACTATGTATACTGTTTATGTAATATATACAGGGGCTAGGCAAAAAAATGGAAACACTACATGATTTGCAGGTGGGAAAGTGGCAATATGTGTCGCGTTGAAGGTGGAAGTGAATCTCAGTCCCGTGAAGACTGAGATTGAGCTCTGCGGTCACTTTTGCAGCAGTTGTTTTCTTATTCCAGGTCACAATCCTGCACAATGTCCTTTTGTCTCTTTCGGTCAGTTGACCATGTCGACTGTGGTTATGCTTATCAGACGTTTTCCCGGAAACTGAATATGCCTTCATAACTTTGATGCTGTACCCCGCGACAAGGCATTTAAATTGGCAACTTCACTCACAGAGGCACCAGCTAAGTGATCACCAACAATTTGCCCTCTTTGAAGCTCAGTAAGCTGACATGACTCTTTATTACTAGCAGTGTATGATGAATGTCAGGCTTCCCACCTGTTAGCTAGGTGTCTGATCACACAGCAGAAGCAAGAGAGTGTTACATCACTTTTGCTTTCAATGCAAAACATGTTATCACCTTCACACCTGAAAATCATGTAGTGTTTCCATTTTTTTTTTTTCAAACCCCTGTTTGTGTGTTTGCATATATATGTGTGTGTGTGTATATAATATATATAATTTCGATGGAGAGAACAGAGATACAGTACATAATATATAGATACAGTGAAGGAAATAACTATTTGTTTCCCTGCTGATTTTGAATGTATGCCCACTCACACAGGAATGATCAGTCTAAAAATTGAATGGTAGGTGTATTGTAACACTGAGAGACATAATAGCAACAAAAAATTTAAAAGAAATGCATGTCTAACAAATTATGCACTGATTTGCATGTTCATGAGGGAAATAAGTATTTGATCCCCTATCATTCAGCAGCATTTCTGGCTACCAGGTGTCTTTCATACCGGTAACAAGCTGAGATTAGAAGCAGTCTCTTACAGGGAGTGCTGCTAATCTCATTTTGTTATCTGTATAAAAGACAGCTGTCCACAGGTGCAATCAAACAATCAGATTCCAAACTCTCCGCCATGGCAAAGACCAAAGAGCTGTCCAAGGATGTCAGGGACAAGATTGTAGAGCTACACAAGGCTGCTTGGTGAGAAGGTGACAACAGTTGGTGCAATCATTCACAAATGGAAGAAACACAAAACAACTGTCAGTCTCCCTAGGTCTGGTGCACCATGCAAGATCTCACCTCGTGGAGTGTCAATGATCATGAGAACAGTGAGAAATCATCCCAGAACTACACGTGAGGATCTGAGGATCTTTTCAATGATCTCCAGGCAGCTGGGACCACAGTCACCAAGAAAACAATTGGTAACACACTACGCCGACAAGGATTGAAATCCTGCAGTGCCCGCAAGTTCTCTCTGCTCAAGAAAGCACATGTCCAGGCCCGTCTGAAGTTTGCCACTGAACATCTGAATGATGCAGAGGAGAACTGGTTAAAAGTGTTGTGGTCAGATTAGACCAAAATCGAGCTCTTTGGCATCAACTCAACTCGCCGTGTTTGGAGGGGGAGGAATGCTGCCTATGACCCCAAGAACACCATCCCAACTGTCAAAGGTGGTGGAAACATTCTGCTTTGGGAGTGTTTTTCTGCTAAGGGGACAGGACAACTGCACCGCATCAAAGGGACAATGGATGGGGCAATGTACCGTCAAATCTTGGATGAGAACCTTCCCTCAGCCAGGGCATTGAAAATGGGTCGTGGATGGGTGTTCCAGCATGATAATGACCCAAAACACATGGCCAAGGCAACTAAGGAGTGGCTCAAGAAGAAGCACATTAAGGTCCTGGAGTGGCCTAGCCAGTCTCCAGACCTTAATCCGATTGTAAATCTGTGGTGGAAGCTGAAAGTTCGAGTTGCCAAATGTCAGCCACTAAACCTTAATGACTTGGAGAGGATCTGCCAAGAGGAGTGGGCCAAAATCCCTCCTGAGATACAGTCAGGTCCATAAATATTGGGACATCGACACAATTCTAACATTTTTGGCTCTATACATCACCACAATGGATTTGAAATGAAACAAACAAGATGTGCTTTAACTGCAAACTGTCAGCTTTAATTTGAGGGTATTTACATCCAAATCAGGTGAACGGTGTAGGAATTACAACAGTTTGCATATGTGCCTCCCACTTGTTAAGGGACCAAAAGTAATGGGACAGAATAATAATCATAAATCAAACTTTCACTTTTTAATACTTGGTTGCAAATCCTTTGCAGTCAATTACATCCTGAAGTCTGGAACGCATAGACATCACCAGACGCTGGGTTTCATCCCTGGTGATGCTCTGCCAGGCCTCTACTGCAACTGTCTTCAGTTCCTGCTTGTTCTTGGGGCATTTTCCCTTCAGTTTTGTCTTCAGCAAGTGAAATCCATGCTCAATCGGATTCAGGTCAGGTGATTGACTTGGCCATTGCATAACATTCCACTTCTTTCCCTTAAAAAACTCTTTGGTTGCTTTTGCAGTATGCTTTGGATCATTGTCCATCTGCACTGTGAAGCGGCGTCCAATGTGTTCTGAAGCATTTGGCTGAATATGAGCAGATAATATTGCCCGAAACACTTTAGAATTTATCCTGCTGCTTTTGTCAGCAGTCACATCATCAATAAATACAAGAGAACCAGTTCCATTGGCAGCCATACATGCCCACGCCATGACACTACCACCACCATGCTTCACTGATGAGGTGGTATGCTTAGGATCATGAGCAGTTCCTTTCCTTCTCCATACTCTTCTCTTCCCATCACTCTGGTACAAGTTGATCTTGGTTTCATCTGTCCATAGGATGTTGTTCCAGAACTGTGAAGGCTTTTTTAGATGTCGTTTGGCAAACTCTAATCTGGCCTTCCTGTTTTTGAGGCTCACCAATGGTTTACATCTTGTGGTGAACCCTCTGTATTCACTCTGGTGAAGTCTTCTCTTGATTGTTGACTTTGACACACATACACCTACACCTCCTGGAGAGTGTTCTTGATCTGGCCAACTGTTGTGAAGGGTGTTTTCTTCACCAGGGAAAGAATTCTTCGGTCCTCCACCACAGTTGTTTTCCGTGGTCTTCCGGGTCTTTTGGTGTTGCTGAGCTCATCAGTGCGTTCTTTCTTTTTAAGAATGTTCCAAACAGTTGTTTTGGCCACGCCTAATGTTTTTGCTATCTCTCTGATGGGTTTGTTTTGTTTTTTCAGCCTAATGATGGCTTGCTTCACTGATAGTGACAGCTCTTTGGATCTCATCTTGAGAGTTGACAGCAACAGATTCCAAATGCAAATAGCACACTTGAAATGAACTCTGGACCTTTTATCTGCTCATTGTAATTGGGATAATGAGGGAATAACACACACCTGGCCATGGAACAGCTGAGAAGCCAATTGTCCCATTACTTTTGGTCCCTTAATAAGTGGGAGGCACATACGCAAACTGTTGTAATTCCTACACCGTTAACCTGATTTAGATGTAAATACCCTCACATTAAAGCTGACAGTCTGCAGTTAAAGCACATCTTGTTCGTTTCATTTCAAATCCATTGTGGTGGTGTATAGAGCCAAAAATGTTAGAACTGTGTAGATGTCCAAATATTTATGGACCTGACTGTATGTGCAAATGTGTGTAATAATGTAATATCAGATTTTAGTGTATTGAGTGAACGTCACTTTTAAACTTTTTTAATTTGTTGCTGGTTCTGCCCCCCGTATGTCCCTTACGTCTCGACGCTCGCAGGGAACGGAACCCGGAAGACTGATGCCGGCATTGGCCAGAGACGCTGCAGGGGGGACATCGCGGGACTGCAGGACAAGGTAAGTGCTGGAGGGAATCACTGAGCAACGCTGCAGGGTAATCCCGAGTGTAGCTCGGGGCTACCGCTTCTGGTACTGAAAGTTAACCCCGAGCTACACTTGGGAATACCGCCAGCGGGGTTAAGGTCCTGGAGTGGCCTAGCCAGTCTCCAGACCTTAATCCGATTGAAAATCTGGAGGGAGCTGAACGATCGAGTTGCCAAACATCAGCCACCAAACCTTAATGACTTGGAGAGGATCTGCCAAGAGGAGTGGGCCAAAATCCCTCTTGAGATGTGTGCAAACATGGTGGCCAACTATAGGAAACGTCTGACCTCTGTGATTCCCAACAAGGGATTTGCCACCAAGTACTAAGTCATGTTTTGTGAAGGGGATCAAATACTTATTTCTCTCATGAACATGCAAATCAGTGCATAATTTGTTAGACATGCATTTCTTTTGAATTTGTTGTTGCTATTCTGTCTGTGTTACAATACACCTACCATTTGATTTTTAGACTGATCATTACTTTGTGAGTGGGCAAACATTCAAAATCAGCAGGGGATCAAATACTTATTTCCTTCACTGTATAGACACACTGAAAAACCTTTGTCTTGTAGTCTATTGAAGGATGCAGAAATTCCTTTAAATTTAACATATACT